>NC_133617.1:58661125-58961125 GCF_048593235.1 Sminthopsis crassicaudata | reverse complement strand
GGTGATATACAGCAAAGATGCCCTTTAGATCAAAAGCCAAAGTACTATTTATCAGTAAGTCAGATACATAATTATAGGATCCTTTTGAATAGAAAATGATCATGAGACTCAGGTTTCAAGAAATCTAAGAGGTTTTTCATAATTGAAATATTTGTTAGCAACTAAAGTGAAATAATCTACATTTTCCCCTCTTTTTCCATTAGGTCTATAACTTTCTGATCTTTCTTGAGTGTGAACTGAAGTTACCATCAAGCATTTATTACAGTAACACCTTTTATCTAAAGCTCTCAAAGTGTTATACCACATTCACTAGTCTTTCATGTCTTGTGAAACAGGAGAGGAACATTAAGTAAGGCTATTAAGTGATATGCCTTAAGTCACATTAAGGCATCTGATTCTAAAATAAAGATTTCCTTTATTCCCAGGCCAGGCCAGTACTCTAGCAAAAAGATAGCACATCATTCCAAGAAGCAATCCTTGGAGAAATCAATAGAGTTAAAGATTATTTTAGAAAAAGGAAAGGTTGGCATGAAAATATTGAAAAGAATAAAATACTATGATTCAAGAAATATGTATAAAACAAAAGCTGTTAAATTTAACTATCAAAATGAAATATGAACCAAAAAAAAAAAAAAAAAATCACAATTTTGCCTACATCTGGAGAACAAAAGGTACCTTAAAGTCTTCATGATCATCCACTTTATACCGACAGTGCTCCATGGAATAAGTACTTTACTGCTTGTTAATACACACTTATTTTCAGCATAAGATAAAGTTGCAGGTAGAAGAAAATCGAAGATTCAGTGGAAAGGGGCTTTGACAAGAACTAAAGCATGGGATTGTATAAGAGGAAAAGAGCAAATAAGCAGTTATGGGGGGAAGGGAGAAGACAAGGAAATATTGTGAAGTTAACTCTTATCTCTTTCACAACTCAATTTTCCCTCCAATTTTAAATGGATTTTCCCACCTCTACCTTGACTAATATCAATTCTGTATCTCTGTCAGCCTTCCAGTTTAAGCTGGCCTTCAGGGTCTTGGTCAAGTCTCACCTTCCTACTCAGAATACCACCTTCATTAATACCTAACAATGTTTGCCATATAGCAAACACTTAGTACTTAGTTATCATTACTGATGTGCATATTTAATCTTCCATCTATAAAGGAAGCTTCTTAAGGAATATACATAAGCAGCTCTTTTTGTAGTGGCTAGAAACTGGAAGATGAATGGATGTCCATCAGTTGGAGAATGGTTGGGTAAATTACGGTATATGAAGGTTATGGAATATTATTGCTCTGTAAGAAATGACCAGCAGGAGGAATACAGAGAGGCTTGGAGAGACTTACATCAACTGATGCTGAGTGAAATGAGCAGGACCAGGAGATCATTATACACTTCAACAAGGATACTGTATGAGGATGTATTCTGATGGAAGTGGAAATCTTCAACATAGAGAAGATCCAACTCACTTCTAGCTAATCAATGATGGACAGAAATGACTACACCCAGAGAAGGAACACTGGGAAGTGAATGTAAACTGTTAGCACTACTGTCTATCTACCCAGGTTACTTATACCTTCGGAAGCTAATAATTAATGTGCAACAAGAAAATGGTATTTACACACATATATTGTATCTAGGTTTTATTGTAACACATATAAAATGTATGGGATTGCCTGTCATGGGGGGAGGGAGTGGAGGGAGGGAGGGGATAATTTGGAAAAATGAATATATTACTCATGCATATATACTGTCAAAAAAAATGTATAATTAGGAATTTACATAAAAGAATTTCCGAACAATCCTGAGTTATCTAAAAATAAAAATGTTGCCTTTAAATGCAGGGATTTCTCAATCTATGAAAGTGTTCACAACCATTTGCTAAAGATATTACAGAGGATATTAATGCAACAGGCAGGGGACTGGACAATATGACTTTTCAGGCTTCTAATGGCTATTATTCTATTATATTATTCTGCATTTTGGGTCTTTTGTGTTACTCTCTCACAACCCCATATCACAACAGGCATAAGCATCTACAGAAATAAGAAAGAAAAACTGGCCATACGAATTAGAATTTAAAAGATCTAATCTAATGTTAGAGGGAGAAAATGTCCTAAAGATCCTTTACTACAATCTTTAAATCTATTACGTGTGAACATTTAGGCCATTTGGGGTGACTTTAGAGCAGTTCTTAATTCTCAGTTCACTATTCTTTCTATGACCTCTTCTGTTTATGTTAAAGTGGCTCAAAACTAGGCAAATAACAACCAACCAATCAGGATATAAGGTCAAAGACCTTTATGTTAAAAAAAAAAAAAAAAAAAAAAAAAAAAAAGCAGACATTATGTCCAAAGAAGTCATTTTAGACCCGGATCATCATTTGTTCAAGTCGGAAAAGTAAAGCTTCATCCTGCACTGCAAACTTCGGCACTTGAGTTTGAGAGCAGAAGCTCCTTCCGACAATGCAGACTGCAGCCCCTCCACCGCTCGGGCAGGGGTCGCCAAGTTCATCACTCGGGAGCCCCGCTGATACGAGACTCTGCAAACCCAGCCCTGCCGGCCCTCGGAGGCCGGGCTGGAAGCCTCTCCGACCTTTTGGGGCCTGCGAGAGCGAGAGTCCCCAGCCTCAGCCTTCAAGTCACCTCCATGTCACAATGAGGCACGAAAACAGGCTCGGACGGCGGGGGGCTCCCACAGCAGCCGGGCCGGCTTCGGGTCGCTCGAGCTCGCGTCTCCACGGAAAGGCGGCGAGGGCCCGTACCGGACAGACTGGGGATGGCCCCGGTGACGGCGGGGGACGGGGGCTCCAGCCCCGGGCAGAATGAATGGTTCCATTCCCCGCCCCTGCCGCCGTTCTCACACGCGCACATACTCAGGTTGATACAACTACTGCCTCCCCCCCTCTGAGCAGTCCTCAGCTCGCATTCCTCCTCGGGGGGCCTGGATCCTCCTCCTCCTCCCGCTTCCTCTTCCTCTTCCTCCTCCCTCCCTCCCCCAGCGCCCAGGATGACATGTCACGTTGGTCGGGCCTGAAAGGAATCTCCAAGCGCTCGGCCACCACTCCGCTCCCCGGGCTCCTGTTCCCAGAGTCTGTCACCTCCGGGGGGAAGGGCCCAAGCCGGTCCCGAAAGGGTCACCGCAGCCTGCCGGCCCGCGCCCCAGACACTTCCCCAGAGACGGCCCCGGCCTGCTCTGCGCTCCCGCCCCGGCCCTGCCCGGCTCAGGACGGAGCCCAGGCCCTCCGCCTCAGCCGGCCCGGTCTTGCGCGAACCTCGCGCGTCCCGGGGCCCGCCCCTGCCGCCCCCCCGCCCCGTACCTGCTGGGAGAGCGGAATGAGCGGAGCCGCCATCTTCGCCCCGCTCCGGCACCGACCGACCTACGGCGGGGAGGGGAGGGGCCAGCAGGAGCCGGGACTCCGTGCACGCGCGGCGTTACGCTACGCAACGCGGCGCAGTCCGAGCCCCGCCCCAAGAGCGCAGGTGGGGCGGGAGGAGGGGGAGGGTCCGAGTCGGGGCCGCGGTCCAGCGACGCAGCCCCACTGGAAGGCGAAGGGGCGTGCCTGAGAGAACGGAGGAGGGGCGCCTCCCAACCCCCCTCCCCCATCTTCGTCCCCACCCCTCTCCCTCCGTTTATCCACAATCCTCCCACTAGACTATGTAGATTCCCCAACTGGATATGAACAAACGGTGAAGAAATTAAAACTGTCAATAGTCATATGAGAAACTGCTCTAAATCTCTTTTAATTAGAGAAATGCGAATTAAAACAACTCTGAGGTACTCACCTACTACCTCGCAGATTGGCTAACATGACAGAAAAAGGAGACGATAAATGCCGAAGAAAAGGAGGGGAAATTGGGACGCTGGTGCATTGTTGGTAGATTTGTGAATTATCCAACTATTCTGGGAAGCAAGTTGGAGCTATGACCAAAACCGTACATCCCCATGATTCAGCACTACCACTGCTGGGTCTGTATCCCAGAGAGATCATAAAAAAAAAAAAAAAGACCAGCGTGAACAAAAGTATAACAGCTCTTTTTGTAGTGGCTAAGAACTGGAAATTGAGTGAATGTCCATCAGTTGGGGCTAAGCAAGCTGTGGTATAAGAATGTAATTGACTTTTTTTTTTCCTGAGGCTGGGATTAAGTGACTTGCCCAGGGTCACACAGCTAGGAAGTGTTAAGTGTCTGAGACAGACATTGAACTCGGGTCCTTCTGAATTCAAGGCTGGTGCTCTCTCCACTGCGCCACCTAGCTGCCCCTGGAACACTTATTTTCTATAAGAAATGAGGAGGAGGCTGATTTCAGAAAGGCCTCAAAAGATTTACATGAACTGATGCTGAGTGAAGTGAGCAGAACCAGGAAAACCTTGTACACAAATCACAGCAACATTGTGTGATGATCAGCTATGATGAACTTGGCCCTTCTCAGCCATGTGAAACTCCAAGACAATTCCAAAAGACTCAATACGGAAAATGCCATCGACATCCAGAGAAAGAACTATGGAGTCCGAATGCAGATTGAGGCATACTAATTTCACTTTTTTGGTTTTCTTTCTCATGCTTTTTATTCTGATTCTTCTTTCACAACATGACTGGAAATATGATTATTATGATTTTATATATAGCCTCAGATTGCTTGCTGTCTTGGAGAGGTGGGAGAAGAGAGAAGAATGAAGGGAGAAAAATTTGAAACTCAAAATCTTATCAAAGTGAATGTTGAAACTCTTTACATGTGATTTAGGAAAATAAAAAATCAAGTGCAAAAACAAAAACAAAAAGAGAATACTTGTAGAACTCCATATTGAATTGTTTAAAAAAAAAAAGTCTCTGTGCTGCAGAGGATTTGGAAGCAGAAAAAAATGGGCTTAGATCTGGACTGAGTAGCTGTAACTTTGTGACTCTGAGCAAGTCACTGCCCAGCTACTGCACTTGTGACTTTGGACTGTTCATTGGGCTCTATTTCTCTATCTGTAAAAATCTATAAAAAAACAAACAAACATGAATTGGACCAGGTCAGGGGTTCCTAACCCTTTTGTGTGACCTGAATTTGTTTGGTAGTCACAGAATCCTGTGGACTCTATAATCAAGTTTTTAAATGCATCAAAAAAATTTATAGGATTAGAGAGGAAATCAATTATGTTGAAGTAAAAAAAATCATATATATATGTATATATATGTATGTATGTATGTATAAACACACACACATACACATTTTTAATTCAGGTACCACTAGATTGAGAAATTATTTGACTATCTTTAATTCCAAAGCCTTCTCACACACCTCCTATTTATTCTATATATAATTTGCTTTGTAAATACTTGTTTGCATATAATTTGCACAGGCTGGTTTGCATATATTTCATTTATACTTGTCTCCTCCATTGCTTTGAAAACTCTGAGAGAACAGGGACTATGTTTTTGTCTTTGTCTTTTTCTTTTCTTTTCTTTTCTTTTCTTTTTCTTTTTCTTTTTTTTTTTTTTTGTGTGTGTGTGTGTGTGTGTGTGTGTGTGTGTGTGTGTGTATCCCCAGGCTTAGCACACTGCCTGGTACATTCTGGCATTTAACAAATATTTATTACAGTGATTGATGCCTAAACTCAGATTTCTCACTCTCAACATCCCCCACATCCAATTTGTTGCCAAAGCTATTTTATCTTCCTAACATCTGTAAGCCCCTTCCTCTCATCTAATAACCATCTTAATGCTAATTCTTCATCATCTCACATCTGTACTACATTATGACAGCCTATTGAATGGTCTCTCTGCCATGCTCTGGTCCATCTTCCATTCAACTGCCAAAGTGATCTTCCTGAAGTACAGGTGTGATGACCCTGTCACCTCCCTACTTAAAACAGAACTTTCCTATCATCTCCAGGATCAAATATAAAAGCCTGTGTTTGGGGTTCAAATCTTGCTCAAGATTATACAACTGACAAAGTGTCCATGGCCAAATTTGAACTCAGATCTTCTTGACTCCAGGACCACCTACCTTCCTTGCTCTCTTTCTTAGCTAACTGTCCTTCATAGCCTTCTGTGATGTGCAAATTTGATGAGGCTTCACTGAATCCACTACTTAAAAAAAAGGTTATGTGACACAGAAGCAAGAAGAAATAACTATCCACCATATCAAATAAGTAAAAAAAAAAAAAAAAAAAAAAAAAAAAAAAAAAAAAAATTCAGCAAATCCTAAAAAGTTGACATTATATGTAATGTCCCATATTTATGTCATCCTTCCCCCCTACTTCTTCAAAGGAATGGAGATCTTTGCATGATCTCTTCTTGATAAAGCTTCAGATGCTCTTCTTGATTGGTACAAGATTTCTAGATTTCTAGATGTTAATCAAGACGCCATCTAGGTATTAAAGAAAAAAAGTCGACCCATTTTCTAGGAATTAGAGATAAACTCACTAGACTATAATTTGCAACCCCTATTTATTTGATCTTTTTATTTTACATGATTTTTCAAATATCACCAAAAGTAGCTCACCCATCAGTTCTTCTCTTTCCTTCAGAACCCAAGAATGTGATTCATCCAGCTAAGGTAACTTGAATTCTTCAAGAGCAGCTAGGTGCTTACTTACCCCAATCTTACTTAACTTGGCTCTGCAAGCACCAACTGTAGGTTGAATTGGCTTTAGCAAGTCTTTCATTTTAAGAAAGAAGGTAAGGGTAACCTCAGGCACTTATCCCCTCTTTCTGCCAAGAATTTATGTGGTATTTTGGGAGCCCTTCTGATTAGAAAAGCCAAACCCTTTTTAGGGTTCCTTATCTACCCTGGGTGAAAAGTGGTGAAAAACAATATAAACTGTGATCCTACAGTCTTCCATTTCTTGCTCACACTTCAAAATTGTTGTTTATAAGTATCATTAATGCCCACATGAAAATCATCAGAAATGTAGAGTCATCATCCATTTTGATAAGTCTTGAAAGGTTCTCTGTTATGTCCAGGCTACATGCCCCAGGAAGATGTATTGTTGCATCTCTGCCTCAGAGGCTGCATTGAGAACACAATCATTTACAAACAAAAATTCATGCACCAACACTCCCTCCACTTTCGTTTTAACTTGTAGCTTTTTCAAATCATAGAATTCATCATCAATGAGATAGCTGACTGATTCCATGTTTATTCTCATTGAAGGTATTTAACAACATGGCTACAAACAAGCATCCCAACTCTACTGCAGAGAACACAACCCCATTGGATTGGCCACATTGTTCAAATGCCAAATGTAGGCTTGCCAAAAAAGATTATTTTATGGAGAACTCATACAGGGCAAGTGCTCACAAGGAAGTCAGAAAAAGTGAAAAAAGAACACTCTCAAGGCCTCTCAACTTTAGAATTGATTGTATGACATCATATGGGAAACACTGGCACAGGACCACCCAGTATGATGTGCCCTCATCAAAGAAAGTGCTGAGTTCTATGAGCAAAGCTGAATTAAATGAGCTCAGAAGAAACCGGAGATGCGCAAAGTTAGAGCATACCTCGAATGTTCAAAGGGAGTATTTGGGTCCAACCTGTGGCAGAGCCTTCTGAGTTTGTATTGGTCTGATCAGCTGTTTCAGACGCAATGTAACTTGACTCTAATGTAATGGTATAATTTTGGTCCTCTTCAAAAACAAAAAACCAAACACATCTTTTCTACAGATGTCTGTCCCTCAGTAAAGAATGCCCTACAACTCCCACTACTCTTTTCTTCCTCAGCTCCTTGCTTTCTGATCACTCATCTGACAAGTTCTCTGCCTCCACTCTATCATTCTTTGGAGGACAAAAGTATACAGCTTATTCCTCCTCATCAAGAGTCTCTTGTTTTGTTTTTTTAATTCCTCCCTTCTCCAAAGATCTGATAGGTAAATTATCCCTTGTTCTCCTAATTTGTTTGTGATATCATCCTTTATGCCCAAATCATGTATTCTTTTCGACATTTTGGTATGGGGTATGAGATGTAAGTCTATGCTGAATTTCTGACATATTACTTTCCCGTTTTTTCAGCAATTTTTGTCAAATAGCGAGTTCTTATTTCAGAATCTGGAGTTTGGGGGTTTATCAAATACTGTATTACTATAGGTCTTGATTAATGTGTCATGTGTGTCTAATCTATTTCATTGATCCAAATGGTTTTAATTGCTGTTGCTTTATAATATAGTTTTAGATTTGATACTGCTAAGCCACCATCCTTTGTATTTTTTTCATTAATTCCCTTAATATTTGTTTTGGCAGGTAAACCCACAAGTATTTTATTGTGTCTACATTAATTTTATTTATTTTTTATTATGGCTTTTTATATACAAAACATATGCATGGATAATTTTTCAACTTTGACCCTTGCAAAAACTTCTGTTCCAATTTTTCCCTCCTTCCCTCCACCCCTTCCCCTGGATAGCAGGTAGTTCAATACATGTTAAATATGTTAAAGTATATGTTAAATCCAATATATGTATACATATTTATACATCTTGCTGCACTAGAAAGAAGGTTAAAAAAAACCTGAAAAGGAAAACAAAAATGCAAGCAAGCAATAACAGATAGAGTGGAAATGCTATATTGTGGTCCACACTCATTTCCCATAGTTTTCTCTCTGGGTTCTACATTAATTTTAAATGGAATTTCTCTTTCTATCTACTGCCGCTGAGCTTTGTCAATAATATATGGAAATACTGATGATTTGTGTGGATTTATTTTATATCATTGCTAAAGCTGTGAATTTTTGGATTTTTGATTTTTGAATGATTTTCTAGGATTCCCTAAGTATATCATCATATCATCTTCAAAGAGTGATAGTTTTGCTTCCTCGTTGCCTATTCTAATTTCTCTAATTTCTTTTTCTTTTCTTATTGCTAAAGGCAGCATTTTTAATACAACATTGAATAAAGTGGTGATAATGAGTATCCTTATTTCACCCCGATCTTTTGGGAATACGAACAGCTTTTCTCCATTACAAATAATGCTTGCTGTAGGTTTTAGATAGATAATGCTTATTTTAAATAAAACTTCTTTTATCCCTCTACTTTCTAGTGTTTTTAATGGGGATGGTGCTGTATTTTGTCAAAAACTTTTTCTGCATCTATTAAGATTATCATATGGTTTCAGTTGGTTTTGTTATTGGTAAGGATCGATTATGTCTTTTCATTATAATTGTATAGTTGTCCTTTTTTTTTTTTCCTCTTCTTCCTCTATATAACATTCTTCTATATTTTATCATCTTGACAAAGGTCAATTCTCCTCTCCTCTAGATTACATCTGTCCACCTGCCCCCATACACAACCTTTTTTCCAGTCTTGAATCTATTTACTTTAGGAATCTTTCATTCTCCTAAAAACCTGGAGTATGTTAAGGTATCGCTCTACCTCTCAGAAGCTGAGTCTATTCATAGACTATCACCTGTCATCCTTTTTAGAGATCAGTCTACACTTAGAACACAGTTAACAATCTAATAGTCTCTGTGGCAAAAATATAAATATTGTAGGTTTAATGCAAGTCATTTGTATGATTGTCCTGGTTCTTAATAATTGTTGATATTTTCAGCTTTGTTTCTTTGGGCTTTGTGGGTATTTACACCTCAACCCTAAAAAGGGTGAAAACTTTTAAAAATCAATTATCTCTTAATAATTTGACAAATCCACTTAAATCCCTTTTTTTGTTAGTCATGCTCATCTTCAGACTTATACCAGGCCAGTCTATTTCACCAATTTTCTACATCTACCAACACACTCTATCAATTTGCTTAACCCTCAAATTATTACATTTTCCTTTTCTAATTTGTCTTGGCTATGCCTTGTCAACTGCCTTTTCCTTATAAAGTCTGCCTCTTCAGGCTATCCCTAATCTTCTAGAATCATAATCCTCTTTAACCATTTTAAGCCTCTTTGTCTTGATCCTGCTTTCAACCAATAAGTAGAATCTGGCCCAATATCTGGATCTGAGATTGTTGTCCTTTCAATTTTCCTCAACTTAACCCAAATTTTACCAAATTTCAGCTCAAGCCTTTATCTCTTCTACTGTTCCTCCCACAAAAGACCCAAGCAAGAGTATACAACATAAATTTTGTTTAGTTGTTTCATTTGGGTCTGACTTTGGGATCCCATTTGAGGTTTTCTTGGCAAAGATACTACAGTGGTTTCCATTTCCTTCTCTAGCTCATTTTACAGATGAGGAAAGTAAGGTTTAAAAAAAAAAAAAAAAAAAAAAAAGGTGAAGTAAATTGCCAGGGTCACACAACTAGCAAGCATCTCAGCTAGATTTGAACATGAGAAGGTAGATGAGTCTTCACTCAAGACCCAGCATTCTACCTACTTAATCATGTAGCTATACCAATATTCCCAATATTTTAAAAATTGCTAACTATAACAGATATTGCCAGAGAAAAGTGTGACTTAAGATGGCTTAAAAAAATATATATATATGATTTAGTCATGTTAGGAAGAGAAATAACTAGTAGACAACCTGCATAATCCACTCAATGTTATTTGTTGTTCTTTGACTTTCATCTTTATATACTTTTAAGATAATTCTTAGATCTCTCAATAAATTTTCCATAAATTTCTTTTTGATCAAGTGACATAATTTGTCTTTAAAATCTTAAAAAAAAAAAAAAGGAAAATATTTATCTTAAAAAGCTAAAAAAAAAGCACTTTAAAAAAGTGCTTAGCACTGTGACTGACACATAATAGATGATACATAAATATGTATTCTTTTTCTTCCCTTTTATGATTGTTTTATGAAGCATTATTCAGTGAAAGACATCTTGTAGTAGATTTATGATATAGAGAGAGTTGTATAGGATGAGAAGGCATGGCAAGATAGAAGTTTGTGGTGCTGGAAGGTGTACTAAGGAGGTAATAAATCTATCAAAGAATTAAAGTACCTCTTTAAGAGGAGGAAGGTTGTGTTTAAAAAAAAAAAAGTTTGTATAGTTTTAGCTTCTTAAAGAAGAATCATGTATAGGAGGAAGAAATCATTGAATATTGTAAAGATGATCAGGTGGGGAGAGATTAGATTTGTTTTGCTTAACCACAGAGAAGGTAACCAGAACCAACAAAGGATGGGGAGTTACTGAGAGGCAGATATGCTTTCACTACAAAGGAGAAACTTCTGGTTTGTTTGGATTTTTTTTCGAGGCAATTAGGGTTAAGTGCCTAGCTCAGGGCACACAGCTAGGAAGTCCATCTAGTTGCTCCAAGAGAGAACTTCTGGATAATTAGAGCCATCTAATGATTATAAATTGTTTTGAATCTAAGATGAAATTTAATAAGGATGAAGTCAAAGTTTTATATTTTGGTTAAAAAAAGACTAAGCATAAAAATCTAAATTGAGGGAAGAGAGTGGACCCTGGTTGGACTGGGGATTAGTTTGTATGAAAAAGACGTGAGCTTTTGCTTTTGGTAGGCTTTTTTGGTTAATGATAAGCATAAAATCAGTCAACACTATAAATACAAAAGCTGAAAAAATTAATATATTTTGGGCTGATTTAAGAGAGGCATTATTTTGAGGAATAAGGAGTGGGTAGGTCTATCGATTTCTGCCTTGATGAGTCTACATCTGGAGCACTGTGTTCTGTTTTAAGAACCACATTTTAAGAAGGACATTGGTAAACTGGATATTGTCCAAAGGAGGGCAAATATGGTGAAGGGTCTTGAGTTCATGCATACATGTAAGAATTAATTGAAGGGAATGCTTATCCTAGAGAAATTTCACAGATCATTAGATTTGACAGTTAAGATTATTAATAACTTTGGAGAGAGCAGATTCAGTTAAATGATGAGGTCAGAAGCAGAGTAAGAGTGAGAGAAAATGAAGTGAAAGCCCCTACAACAGATAGCCTTCTTGAGTTTAGCCATGAGAGGAAAGTAACAGGACTATGGCTAGTGATCATATGAGGATACTCTCTTCTCTCAAAGATACCATTGTGAGGCACCTAAATGGGATAGTAGATAGAGTACTGGCCTTGGAGTTAGGTGGATCTGAGTTCAGCTCTGGCCTCAGACACTTCACACTTCCTAGCTGTGTGATTCTGAGCAAGTCCCTTAACCCCAATTGCATCCAAAGAAAAAAAGGCAGGGAAAACAAAATTTTCTCTCAAAATTTGAAATCTTGTTATTCTAGACTCCTCATTCTCTAATCCAATGAAATTTTTGTACTTTTTTGTTTACTTGGTTGGGGAAGGAAGGGTGCTCTGGGCAATAAGTGACTTACCTGGGGTCACACAGCTAGTAAATGTTTGAGGGTGGATTTGAATTAGGGTCCTTCTGACTCCAGGGCTGGTGCGTCATCCCACTGCCACCTAGCTGCCCATACATTTACAAATAGCTTGCCAAAGTCTGCTATTTCTACCTTAACAATTCCTCTTGTTTAAGAAGATATATAGAAATTACTAAGAAGCAAGTTTAGGCTAGACATGAGAAAAAAGCTTTATAATAATTAGAACCATACTGGAATGAGCTGCCTTGGGAAGTAATCGCTTCC
This sequence comes from Sminthopsis crassicaudata, assembly GCF_048593235.1. Classification (NCBI taxonomy): domain Eukaryota; kingdom Metazoa; phylum Chordata; class Mammalia; order Dasyuromorphia; family Dasyuridae; genus Sminthopsis; species Sminthopsis crassicaudata. The sequence continues at coordinate 58,948,662 of NC_133617.1, read as the reverse complement.
CTCTTGTTATAGGTCTTTAAGACTCCTAGAACATTGTACATAACAACAAGATTATGTGATGATCAACTATGATGGACTTGTATTTTTTCAACAATGAGATAATTTAGGGCAGTTCCAATAGAGAGCCATCTGCATCCAGAGTGAGGACTATGGGGACTTAGCATGGACCACAATATAGTATTTTCATTCTTTTTTATTGTTATTGTTGTTTGCTTGCTGTTTTTTTCTTTCTCACTTTTTTCCCCTTTTGATCTGATTTTTCTTGTGCAGCATGATAATGTGAAAATATGCTTAGAAAATTGCATGTTTAAAAGAACAAAGAAATAAAGAAATGATTCCTAAGCTCTGTAATCTTGTAGGAGGGATTGTTCAGATATGGGGTGAACTAGATAGCTGGCCCCTAAGGTCCCTTCAAACTGTGACATTCTCTTTTCAAATGAAATTCTAATGGTTCTCATTTTTTTTTTCAATCAGGATATCCCTCAATATATGAGAGAGATATCTCCCTCATAAAGATTTTCTTCAGATGAGAAAGTGTAAACATAAAGGTTGGTAGCTATTGATACTTTCCTAATTTCCTTATTTGGGCAATAATAATTTTTAAAAAGTATTACATAATTTTAATACTTTGGGAGGATCTTTTTTTTTACTTATTTTAAATTTTAATACAAAAAGACAAAAAAGAGAATAGTTGCATGTATGTAGTTCAGCATAAAAAGAGAATTAAATATAAAATAATGAATTTCCATTTCAAACTGTTTACTTTTTCAAACTATGATATAAATCAAAGCTAACCTGCTTTTCTATGCTTCCTTCTAAAATTTCTTGTTAATTGCTATATACTTTTTCCCTCCTCCTTCCCTACTTCACCTTGGAAAAGGCTACAATTAAACACAAACTATGTGTGTGTGTGCGTGTGTGCATGTGTGTATGTGTGTGTGTATGTATAAAACCATGCTGTGTGTGCTTCTTTTTATCAGTTCTTTCTTTGGAGATAGCATCTTCCTTTATAGGTCCTTTGTAGTTGGTTTAAGCATTTATGATACTGAAGATGATGAATTAGTCATTCAAAGTTGTAGTTGCCTCAATTCTTTTAGATGACTTAGAGGATGATACCTCAAAATTGTTTTACTTCCAACAAAGACGTTGCCTATCACCAATTCCCAAGGGATTTAGACCAAAAGAGTCTAAAAGCTCCCTCAGTCAGCAAAGAATAGCTCTCCTTGCCAAGAAGAGATATATCAATCAAGGACAATATTTGTTTAAGAATATAAATTCGATGGTAAAGTGTTATGGATGGTAGAAAATAATATGTAGTATTGCTTCATAAAACAATGATAAAGGAAAGAAGAGGAAGGAAAGGTGAAATCAATGCACATTTATATAACATCTATTGTGTTTGAATCACTGTGCTAAGCACATTTTAATACAAATTATGTCATTTGATCAAAAAGGAAAAGTATGGAAAATTTGGTGAGAGATCCAACTAAGCAGAATCATCTTAAAAGTACATAAAGATGAAACTAGAAGGACAACAGATAAAAGATGGAAAAGATATATAAAGATTTTTGTATCAAATGCTTTTCTCCATCAATGAAAAAGGAGTTTCACAATCACTAATGTGGTATATGAAGAAATAGAAATGGCACACAAAAAAGAAAGATGGGGAAAGCAACCCGATTAGACCAACATGCATGCAGATTAGTACTTATGTGACTTTGAGAAATCATTTAACTTTTTTGGGTTTTAACTTCCTCATGAGAAAAATTAGGTTTAACTAGAGACCTCACTTCCAGCTTTAAATCTCTGATATTTTGAACCATAAGATCATAGATTTAAAGTTAGAAGGTTCTCTAGAGACCAGTTAATCTAAAACATTCATTGTAGAGATGAGGAAATTTAAATTAAGATAGATTAAATGATTTGCTTGTTCACAATAAATGTTCACATAAATAGTAACAGAAATGAAATTTGAATCTGAATCCAATTTCAAAATGGATGTTATTTTTCTGTGGATTCCTGATCCTTTATACATGTGTATGTATGTATGTGTACATCTACATGCATATACAGCAATATGCCATACTTGTGTTTCATGTATTTACATGAATATACTCATGAACAATGTGTGCACACATGTGAACATATACATATATACATATATATGTGGGCATGTATACAGGGGTAAAAGAGTGGTACATTTGCAGAGAGTATAGTGATTCAAAGGTCTTATGCCTGTTAAGAATGAGGAGAAAGCTTTTTCAGGCTTACCTCTTTGAGAGAAGGCACATGCAATTCCAGGTTCTTTGGAGGGAGAGAAAGACTTTAGAAGAGACATGGAGAGGAACTGGTGTCTCCTCACATCCTTTATTTTCACTTTCCTGCATCAGATCAGGGACTCTTTCAGTTCAGTTCCAAATAGGAAAGCCATTTACTCCATGGTATATTTTAAATCTGTCTCACTTCTCTGATACATGTTTGTTATCAGCCTGGATAAATGGATTATTTTCTATTCATTAGTTTGGATGGCTTTAGTATTTTTAGCATTTTGGGAAGAGAATCAAACTTTTGGATACAGCTTAGGGCTCTCCTTCCCCCATATAGGAGAGTGAACAAGAAAGCCATTTTAACCTAAAAATCATTTCCCAGGAAAAGATAATGATGAATGTTGGAGGGAATGTGGGAAAACTGGGTTATATTGTTGGTGGAATTGTGAACAAATCCAACCATTCTGGAGAGCGATTTGGAACTATATACTCAAAAAGTTATCAAGCTGTGCATACCCTTTGATCCAGCAGTGTTTCTACTGAGCTTATATCCCAATGAGATCTTAAAGGATGGAAAGAGACCCACATGTGCAAAAATGTTCATGGCAGCCCTTTTTGTATTGGCTAGGAACTGGAAACTGAGTGGATACCCATCAAATGGCTGAATAAATTATGGTATATGAATGTTATGGAATATTATTGTTCTGTAAGAAATGACCAGCAGGAGGATTTCAGAGAAGCTGGGAGAGACTTACATGAATTGATGCTAAGTGAAATAATCAGAACCAGGAGGTCATTATACATGGCAACAACAAAATTATATGATAATCAACTCTGATGGATGTGGTTCTCTTCAACAATGAGATGATTCAAATGAGTTCTAATTGTTCAGTAATGAAGAGAGTCAGCTACACCCAAATAGAGAACTATGGAAAATTAGTGTGGACCACAACATGGCATTTCCACTCTTTCTATTATTGTTTGCTTGTATTCTTGTTTTATTTTTCAGGGTTTTTTTTCTTTCTAGATCTGATTTTTCCTGTGCAGCAAGATAACTGTATAAATATGTATGCATATATTGGATTTAACATATACTTTAACATATTTAATATGTATTGGATTACCTGCCATCTAGGGGAAGGAGTATGGGGAAGGAGGAGAACAGTAGGTTTTGCAAGGGTCAATGTTGAAAAATTACCCATGAATATGTTTTGTAAATAAAAAAACTATAATAATAAAAAAAATAAAAATAAAAATCATTTCCCTTACTGAGGCAGAGAGATAGAATTCTAGTCTGATGTCCTCTCTCTAAAAACATGGCATGGGTCTGACTCATGATCCTAAATTCCTTCTCTGCTTCAGACAGAAATCGAAGTCTCCCTTAGAAAGCAAGATTTCAGATATATCTATTCATTCCTCCCTTTTAACAGTATTTAGACATAGCTTATACACATATTTATACAGGGTAGTCCAATGCAATCTTAAGCTTTAAACCTTTTTTTAAGCTATTAAAACTCTTAAATTGTGTAAGCTTTAACAGTCTAAATAGCCTAAAGCTACACTAAGTTTTTTGGAATGTTTGTTTTCCCTTTTTTTTTCCCTCTCTCTCCCCCTAGGGAAAATTCGGGGCTCATATATACTGGTTCTGGTCCTAAGGGCTAACATAATTTTTTCTTTTCTATCTGGAATTCTATTAGAAATCTCCAAAGTACAACTTAGGTGAAAAGGATTTGTGCATATGATTCTTCAAACGTAGGCAATAGGATCTAGGCTCCAATGCAGGCATTGAAGGTAGTAGTGCCTTAAGGATAACATTTCACCAAAAAATAAAATGTAGAAGTTGCAAAGGATGTGATATAAAACCACAAAGGTTTGGGAAGTAGCCAAACAGGCAATCCTTTGGAATCCTGATCACAGGCCCACTTCTACACAATGCCATTCAGTTTTTCAAAGATTCATAGTGTCAATGTGGGATTTAGATTCCCCTAGAAATTAATTACTAAATAAATTTCTGACTTTTCAAGCACTTGAATGCTTATAAAGCATTTTACCTTGAAAGAGAGGTGTTAAACTCACCATCTTCCAGGTAAGCTTAAGGCTTACAACATTCCAGCAGCTTGAATCAGATCAAAGTAGAAATGCAATAAAATATAAATAATATTATATCTTAAAACTAAGTCAGTATGCAGGCTGAAGGATTTTAGGTAGAGATTATGGTCCGCAGGCCATTTGAGATTGATGTTATTGCTTTACATATATTATTTCATTTAATCTTGGCATCCACCTGTGGCCTTGGCCTACTTGGGAGGCAAGAGCTATCCTATTTGTACAGATAAAGACTTAAGCTTAGGGCCAACTAAATATCTGTAACTTTGCTTTCTAAGTACAAAACTCAGAAACTATACGCAAACTTTGTCTCTTCCAATAAAGGATAAACTCCTTAAGAGCAGCAATTTTCATTTTGTATTTGTATGTTCAGCACCCTGCCCAGTATCTGGCATGTGATAAGTGCTTGTTGATTGATAGAGTTTCACTCATCTTCCTCTGATGCTTCATTGTGATGTGAAGATCCATTGGATTCTTAAAGAATATTAAAGATACACTTTCTACAAAACCCCTCTTAATTCTGGGTACCTTCCCTATTAACAATTCCCCAGTTATTCTATGTATAGCTTTTTTGTATATATTTGTTTGTAATTTGTCATAGGGATAGGACTAGGGATTTCCCTGGCATAGGAAATTCCAGGTGAGAAAACACTCCTCTCTCAGTAGCTTCTCTATCATTTATGGTCTTAAAGAACTACCTAGAACATTAAGAAGTTAAATGGCTTTTGCCTAGTATCACAGAGAGTGTGTTAATGGGAGAACTTAAACCCAGATCTCCTGACTCTCAGTTGAGCTATCTATTTACACCACATGGCCTCTTTATTGTAATTGATAATATTTTAAAAAATTACACCCTAGGTTTTCAAACTAGTATCTTAAATTCAGACTATTTCAATTGTCTTATGTCTTGTGAAATTTGTATTTTCTTCAGAAAAAAATTCTTATTTAGTTTTTAAGAAAAAAGTAACTTCTAAAGATGTTATCACACTTAAAATTATTTTTATTATCAGCAATGTAACAAATTGCTATATAAACGACCAAAAGCTTAAAATATTTATCGCAAAGGAAAATGCATGCCTGAAAATAATTAATCTTTCCAATAAAAACAAAATATGAATGATAAATATGCACAATTTTTATGCTGACACTTTTGGCTACAGATTTTAGACTGAAAAGATTCATATATATTACTGGCAACCCAAGAAAACATTAACACATCCTTATTTTATACAGCCTTACCAAATTCTAGCTTAAACCAAAAGTTTTCTTTTCCCTCCATCATTGATATGATGCACATGAAATTTTGATTGAAAAGTAACATACTGACATACAGGAACTGTCTGGGGGGGGGAAATGAAGACACCACCAAAAAGGATCAGAACATTTTTCTAGGAAATTTTGACAGAGAACAAATTATTATGCAAGCATGTGAGCCTTTTAAATATAGAACTAACTAGAAGTCACATTAATATTATTGGTTATCAAAACTAAGAATCAAGATAACTAGAGCTCATCTTTTACATGTTGAGTTTGGAAATGCTTTTCTTTAATGCTTTCTCTTAGCAATTGTTCTTCTTCCTCTCTTGCTTTTTTAATTTCTTCCTTAGCTTGTATCATGTCCATTTCCTTCTCTGGGCCCTGTAAAAACAACAAAAGATTCAGTTAATTATAGTCTTAGAATTGAAGAAGCTGAGTTAAACAATCCAACTCTTGTGTAAAGCATGAGTTTCCTTTACAATATCTCTAAGAAATTATTTCCTGTTTAATCACAATCGGTGAAGGGAAAAACTGACCTTGAAGAAGGAAATTATAACCAAATTCCTTATAGCTTAGATCAGCCTCTTATAAATTCTATTCAGCGGTCCTAGTTCTCCCCTTTGGGGCCAAGCAAAACAAGTTTAATCTTTTTTTTTGATAATCCTTCCGAATTTAAAGACAGGAATCATTATCCCTCATATTCTGTCCCCCTTGCCTCCCATACACATATATGTACACATCTTTGCTAATCAATGAGGGTTGGCAATAAATAGATATCAAGCATTTATCAAGTGCTTTCAGGGGGAAAGGGAGTTCATTTTTACTTGAGATTTTAAAAGTCACTTATATACCAGAATAATTAGAAAAAATAAGCCAATCCTATATTTGGCTGCTAAATTGTATGGTTTTTATAGCAAGAATAAACTGGACTAGTGTGGTTGAAGCAGGATTTGACTTGGAACCTCAAAGGAAGGTAGGATTTGAATGATTTTGAGGGACAGAGAAGAATGTTCTTGATGAATATGTGAGATGGGAGAGAGGAATAAAGGAATTAAGGTAAAAAGAGCCTGGTTTGTGTGAAAATTTGGAGTTTGAAAAGTATTGGCATGGCATATGAAATTTTTAGTGAGAACATTGGAAAAGTGGTCATTAGTGTGTATCAACATTTTCATTAACTTGAGATAATGTGGTCATAGTGTCCATACACACACCCCAGATCTCATGACCTGTGCTTACACAAGTCATGAGTACCAGGTCATCACCCTCTTTTTTCTCTGTCTCTGCCTCTTTGTCTCCCCCCACCAGTTCTCTTTTCTCTACTAGATTAATACGTCCAGTCCTAGCCTTTCCTTTGAGTCCAGATCACCAGTTCAGACTGGATGTCCCAAAGAAATTTCAAACTCAAACTTATGTCTTCCCCAAACCCTGCCCTCTCCCAACCCTTTCCTGACTTCTGTCAAAGTCAGTTCTATCCTTCTAGTACTTCAGGTTCTAAGTCTTTGCACTGGTCTGGACCCATCCCTCTCCCTCACTCCACACATCCAACTCTACCAAATCCTGCCATGTATCTGACACCTTCCCCTCATTTACCCAGCTCTCTTGCTTTAAACCCCTTTACGTGGATGATTTCAATAAGCTCCTAAATCCTTGCCTCAGGCTTCTCCCCGCTCCAGTCTACTGGACATGCTATTGCCAAAGTAATTTTTCTTAAATGCAGATTTGACAACTGACTTCCTTCTTCAACCAATGGCTACCTCTTGCCTCTCTCCTCTGTTTAGCTTGTTAAAATACCATACAGTTAAATGTGCTCCCCAGTCCTTGTGGGCCTTACTTTACCCACCCACCCACCCACCCAAAGGGATCTCTTCTCTGCTCCTGGACCACAAGGCCCTACTTTTGCTTCACTGAACACAGCACCTCTTTTTTTAAGTGGCAGTCTCTTCTTCAAGAAACCTGTCCTACTTCCACCTGTTAGTGTCTTACCTACTCAGTGACTTCATAGATATATTCACCTTTATTAACTTTATTTTTAGGCTGAATATATCACATGTCCTGAATATATCATGGTTCTCTCCCATGAGAATGTAAACTCACTCTAAGTATGGATTATTTCATTTTTCGTACTTATAGCCCCAGCATCTAGCATAGTAACTGGTATGCAAAGGAGCTTAGTAAATGCTTGATGTTTGATTGGTTTTCTTTCCTCCATTCTGTCTGAAGCCATGGAAGATTGATTAGGAAGCAGTCTCTGTCCCTTATGTAATATTCTAAGATCTTCCTTGTTCTCTTCTGAATTCTGCTTCTTTAAGCAATCCCTTGGATTCTGTGGATCAAGAAAGGTCAGGTAGAAGATGGGATTTGAACTGGACTTTGAAAAAGAAATAGGTGTTCTAAGAGGGGAAGGGAAATAAGGCACGCATTGAGAAAGGAAAGTTAATTTTATTATCTCTTAAAGACAGGTGCAGAGCCCTGGACCAGTTAGGAGTCAGGAAGACCTGAATTCAAATTTTGTTTTAGATACAAACTAAGTGACCCTCAGCAAGTCAGTTAATGGATCCCAGAAGCTCCTTCATCTGTAAAATGGAAATAACATCACCTCCCAGGATTGTTAGAACAAAATAAAATAATATTTATAAAGTGCTTTGCAAACCTTAAAGCACTATATAAATGCTAGCTATTACAGAATAAAAGTAAACAATACACAATAAGCCTGGAAGGGTAGGTTGAAGCCAAGTTGTGGAAGTTGTGGAAGTTGATTTTAGAGGCCATATATAGTTCCTGTTAATCAGTCTGTCAACTACCATTTATTAAGTGCCTACTATGTACCAGGCACTGTACTAAACACTGGATATACAAATAAAGAAAAAAAAACAGTGTTCACAAAGGGTTCACAGTGAAACAATATGCAAGTAACTATGTATAGATTAAATTTAGAATAGGCAATAAGGAAGTAAGAAATCACAGAGCAAAGATACTAAAATTAAAGAAGACTGGAGGACTTTGTAAAAGGTGGGACTTCAGTTGAAATTTGAAGGAAGGCAGGGAAGCTAAGGAGCTTGAGAGAACTCCAGGGATGAGGGACAACCAGTGAAAACATATGTGAGAAATAATGAGGCAGCCAGTATCACTGGATTGTAGAGTGTGATTAGCTAATAATTATAATAGTAATAGCTAACAGTTATATAGCTCCTACTTTACAAAGCACTTCACAATTATTATCTCCTTTAGGTATTATTATCTTCATTTTATAAATGAGGAAACTAAAGTAAACTGGGATTAAGTGATTTGTCCAGAGTCACATAGTCAGCAAGTATCTAAGGACAGCTTTGAACTCAGATCTTCCTTACTCTTGCCCCGACAGTCTATTCACTGCACCACCTAGGTGGGAGAAAGGTATGAGAAGATTAAAGAAGGTTATGAAGAGTTTTAAAAATCAAAAAGAGGATTTTATATTTGATCTTGAAGGCATAAAGAACCCCTTGAGTTTACTGGATAGGAAGGTGATATGTCACACCTATTTTTTAGAAAGATCAATTTGATAGCTAAATGAGGGATGGCTTGGAGTGGGGGGAAACTCAAGGCAGAAAGATCAACCAGCAGGCCCTTGTGATGGTCTACTTGAGATGATGAGGGTCTGCAGCAGGTGGTGGCAGAGAGAAGGGAACATATACAAAAGTTGATGAAGAAATAACAACACTTTACACCTGATTGGATATGGGGTTAAAAGGGACTGAGAAGTCAGATGATTAGGAGTATGGTAACATTCTCAACAGTAATAGAGAAGTTACAGAGGGGGAAGGTTTGGTGAAAAGATGAGTCCAGTTTTGGACCTATTGAGTTTAAAATGCCTATGGATTATTTAGTTCAAGATATCTAATAGGCAGTTGAAGATTATAGATTGTGAGAGAGATTTGAGCTGGACAAATAGATTAAAGAATCATCTGCACAGATGCATAGATAAGTAAAACTCTGGGAACTAATAAAGTTACCAGGTAAAATGGTATAGATGACCAAGAGGGCTCAGGATAAAGCCTCGTGGGACATCCTTACCCACTGTTAGAAAGCATGATTTGGATGAAGATCAAGCAAAGAGGATAGAGAAGGAGCTATCAGATAGGAGAATGAACAAAGCAGTGTCTCAAAAACCTAGAGAGGGGAATATCAAGAAGAAGAAGGTGATCAACAAGGTGAAGGTCTGCAAGAGAGGTCAAGAAATATAAAAATTGAGAAAAGACTATTACATTTGATAATAAGATCATTTTTTATTTGGAAGAGAGCAGTTTCAATTGAATGATGAGGTTAGATTGCAGAGTTAAAAAGAGAGTGAGAGGCCATCAATTGAGGCATGGCTGAATAAGTTATGGTACATGAATGTAATGGAGTAATATTGTTCTATAAGAAATGATGAGCAGGGTGATTTCAGAAAAGCCAGGAAAGACTTACATGAATTGATGCTGAGTGAAATAAGTAGAACTAAAAAAAAACATTGTACATAGTATCAGCAAGATTATGTGATAATCAACTGTGATAGATTAACTCTTCTCAGCAATACAGTGATTTTAAGACATTTCCAATTTACTTGAGAGGGAAAATGCAATCTGCATATAAAAGAACTATGAAGATTAAATGCAATTCAAAGCATACTATTTTCACTTTTTTTTGTTTTGTTTTGTTTTTTCTTTCTAACTTTTTTTGTTCGATATTTCTTTCACAGCATGACTAATATGAAAATATGTTTAAAATGATTGTACATATATAACCTATGTTAGATTCCTTGTTCTCTTAGAAAGAGTAATGGTAAGAAGGGAGAAAAAATTTGAAATTCAAAATCTTACAAAAATAAATGTTGAAAATTATCTTTATGTGTTATTGGAAAAAAATAAAATACTATTAAATGAAAAAAAAAGAGTGAAAGGAAATGAGGTGAAGGCCTCTATTGCAGATAGTTTTCTCACTGAGGTTAGTCTTAAAAAGAAGAAGAGATAAGACAATAACTAGCGAAGAGAGATGGATCAGCTGAGAGTTTTTTGAAGAGAGAAGAGATATGAACATACTTGTAGGCAGCAGGGAAGCAAAAAATAGATAGGGAGTGACTGCATATTAGTAAGAGAACAGGATTGAGAGAAGGAGCAATCTGCTAGAGGAAAGGATGGAATGGGATCGCTTGTGCATGTAGAAAGGTTTATATTCTCAAGAAGGATTGCCTGATTATATGAGTGAAAGAGGAGAAAGTGGCAGAACACATCTGAGGATGTGAGTTGAATTAGAAGGAAGAAGAACCTCTGTGAATAGCCTCAATTTTTTTCAGGGAAATTCAAGGCATTGGAGTCTATTGTGCAATGAAGATATTGCGATGCTGTCTAGCTTTCCACAGCTGTAGTGCCCATAATTAAATATAATACTCCAAATGTGGTATAACTAGGGCAGAGTACAATATTACTACCTTCTTTATGTAATTTATACCTTTCTTATTATAATCCAAGATTACATTAGTCTTCTGTTTATCACATCATATTCACATTTGTGTTTTTTAGTCTCTAAAAAGCCTCAGATCTTTTTCAGACAAATTGCTGTTTATTCATATCACCATGCTGTACTTCTGAGCAAACAAAGAATTGAAGAGCTAAGAGGGTACCTGTGCTCAAGACTTCTACTTCAAGATCCTGTGGAATCTTAATCTTCCCTAATCTCTCACATTCTGAAAACCTCTTGGTCAGTGGTATTCGCTATTCCACACTACCTCCAAGCTTGTAACACTGTGGAAACCCAACTTTTCAGCATTTCTCATACACATGATCTCTTTCCTTCCTTCTATGAGTTCCTATAGCATTTACTAACTGTTATATATTTATAGAAATCTGAATTCTATTTACCTTTGTCCTTCCCCAGGTTTTCAGTCCAAACTCTGCAGCATAATTCTCATCATCAGTGATCAAAAAGTTATCAAAGATGGTTCCAGATCTTACCTAGTTGTGAAAAGTAAACCGATGCTTTAAAAAAAAAACAAAACCATTTCATAAGATCATTAGGGTTTAGAACTATAAGGATCCTTAGAGATCATATAGATCAACCCTTTCCTTTTCTTCTTATGCAAATTCTCAAAAGTATCTGTACTGTAATGAGTTGGACTCTCCTTCAAAAGATAGAGATCATAGTTTGTCCTTACCTACCCATCCTAGGATACTTCAATAGGTTTATGAAAAGTGGGACTCTTGTATTATTAAAAAAAAGAAAAAAAGGAAATTGAGTTCCAGAGATTGTGACTAATCCCAATTTTCATAGCTAACAAGAATCAGAGAAATGTTTCTTACACCTATGAACATAAAGAAAAGGTAAGAACTTGTGATTTATGTTGATAATTCATATTAATTTTTATATCCTTCAGTTTGGAAAAAGGAATATTGTATTTTTAAGCATATAAAAATTTACTACAAAATTCCTGTTTTCTCCAGCACCAGTTTTGTGATTACTGTTCAAGAAACCATGGTTAAGCAAATTTATAGCTTTAGGTAACTTTAGTGTATTGTATTTATAACATAATAATTTAAAAAAAAAAAAAAAAAGATTACTTGATCCTGACCTTAGCCTCAGAGATCATAAAGTTTTATCACTTTATATTCTTTTAAAAACATATCTGTGCTAAAACCAAGAAGAAAAGAAATCACACCTTCCATTAACTTCTGTATATGAGAAATCTTTTATTAAGTTTCTATGAATCCTGCTTCTTGTTGAAAATATAAAGTCCTTAATCTATGTAACAATCAGATCAGAAGCAAAGTCTCTATACATGTAGTAATAATTTCACACCCACAATTTTGCATCTTTCTCTCTATAATATGTATATGTATTATGTTTGATACATATATATGTATGTGTACAATAGAAGCTCATTTTTAAAAATTATTTTATTTTTGTTGATACCTTTTGTTTTTATATATTGTTCTGAATATCTCCCTTCTTCTTACCCAGTGAACCACTCCTTATAACAAAGATTTGAAAAGGAAAAAAAAAAGCAATTAAGAAAGGAAAAGTAGTTCAGCAAAACTAACCAACATATAGACAATATCTGATGGTGTATGCAGCACTCTACAATCCTTAGTCTGCCACCTATGCAGTGAAATAAGGAGTTGTATTTTTTCAACTTTTATATGGGAATAAGCTTAGTCACTATAATTATATTAAGAGTTTGGTTTATGGACACTCACTTAAACAGGATGTATTTAATATGTGTAAATTATTTAGATCATGTGAAAATTGTAGTTGTTCACTTGTTCAGCTGTGAACAACTCTTTGTGACCCCATGGACCATAATATGTTTCAGAACTTTCTCTCCTCTACCACCTCCTAAAATCTGAACAAGTTCATGATCGTTGTTTCCATGATATTAATTATCCACCTACAGAGAATATTCTTTCTATTTTTGAGATAATGATTTGGCCAAAATTACTTGCAAACGATTAAAATCTAAAAGCAAATTTAATTTTGTATAGGAAATGTTTTACTTTATCTTTTCAATAGAAATAAATTATATTCCACTAAGCCCTAATATTGATATACCCTTTCAAGTCCAGGCCAATAAGATAATAAAGTCCTTTATGTGATTTAATGGTCAACTCTTGGAAAGAATTCAAGAAAGATTGCTTTTACTGCATGCTTTTCAATAGTCAGTACTGTTACAAGAGCTTTATAGTATACAGTATGAAAAGAACTTGAAAACATGTTTGAGAAGCTGAATTCAACTATGTAATATTCAACTAATTTAGCTAAAAATAATAAAAATTGAAGCCTTCTCAAGAAATAACCAATTATTTCAACTTTCGCTGTGATACTTTTATCAGGTCTTCTTAAATATTTACTATCAACATTATGCTGTGATGACTTTAATAAACCTACCAAATATACCTAGCCTGATATCAGTTCAGGAGGAGAATATCAAACCTCTCAATTTATAGTTAAAGTGAATTAAACTCAAATGACCTGCCAAAGTTCCAGTCCAATAACACCAATATTCTCATATTCTGAGAGTTCAAAATCTTGCAAGTATCCTGAGCTTTCAATCTTCTGATGGAGCCAAACATCTTTATAATCTGAATTATCCATATTCTCTGATTTCAATCCATGCTGCAATAAACCACAAAAAAAGTCAAACGATGACCTTATGATTACAGGACTTAGGTGCCAACCACCTCATAGTTATAGCCCCATAATGGTACAATGTAATTCTTGAAGAAACAATAGATACTTTATATTTAGGTTTCTTGATCACTGATGGCTGCCATTCTCCATCTAACTCACTATTCCAGTCACTAGGCTTGTTGGCACTGGCATCCAAAAAATGTTTATCCCAGTCCTGTGAAAGAGAAATATTAGTATACGTTTCTATTCTACAATGGATTTTCATGTAGTTTTCATAGTATAGGAGAGTAGAGTCAAGATTCCATTCCTATCAATTTAGTCTTGATGCTCCACTGACATAATTCTCTCAATAATTCTCCCTGCTCCCAGGATTATTCCTTCTCTAACTGCTAAAACAAATTTTCTAGGGCACAAGTCTAACTACGTCTCTGCTCCGTAAACAAAACTGAAATGGTTCTCTACTGCCTGAAGGATAAATTACAAATTCCTTGAGTTGGAGTTTAAGGTCTGGTTCCAACCTAACTTTGCAACTTTTCCATACATGATTCTCTATACATTCGATTCAATCAAACTGAACCGAGAGCTGTTCCTTGCCTTGAACTTTTCATCTTTTGCCTCTGTGCATTCACAAATTCACATTCATCTCTTCTCCCTCCTCTCCCCACCTCCCTCCCATACCATGCTTGAAAAGCATTCCCTCCCTCCTCATCTCCATCCCTCAGAATCTTTATCAAGTCTAGCTTTAGGTGCTTCCTTCTCTATGAAAAGCCCTCAAATGTAAGCCTATTAGTGTTCTCTCCACTCAAATGACTTACCTGTGTTGCTGATATAGCTATTCAGTATACAATAAGTTCCTTAAAGTCAGGGACTGCTTCATCTCTGACTTTATGTCTCCAGATTTAGCATAGTGCTTTGTCTACAGTAAACATTTAAACAATTGGTTGTTGAATTATTTGCTCCCTCAAGCACTTTGAATTTCCTTAACTGCTGTGAAGTCCTAGTCAAATCCATATGTATATCCTTTTTACTAACTAAATTAGCAAATACTTTAAAAGTATTTAATGAACAACCTAGAAAGCACCAAAGATTTATTGAGTGTCTACCATGTGCCAGAAATTGTGCTTGGTGTTGGGAATATAAAGACAAAAGTCTTTATATCCCTGCTTACATGTCTATATATGTACATGCATAATGTAAGAGAGAAAGATTTGGTTCCACTCCTTCTCCCCTAAGTTTAGTTGATGTACTCATAGATAATGAGGTTTGGATGTATTACCCCATTATCCCATTACAACATAGGAACACCTCTTTCTGACTGAATTAGAAGGAGCAATGCAATTGGCAGGATTGAACCATTAGTCACCTTATCCCCATGCCATAATTAAACCTGTCAGTGGTTCAGGAGACTAGTGAGCATTGCTGGAGAGACCCCTGTGCCTGTACTGAAAGGTCATAAAGAGTGAATAGGCATTTTTCCAGAATTAAAAATGTGGAGAAAGTTTAGCTAGTGTGTGTGTGTGTGTGTGTGTGTGTGTGTGTGTGTGTGTGTATACATATATATATATATATATATATATATATATGTATACACACACAAAGTAGCTAAAATAAATGTGTGTGTACAAAAATTAGTGAAAAGAATATGGCTTCTGAGGCATTTTTAGACTCAGATATTTCATTGTATTATGGATGTGACTTTCCTAATTGGTTTCCTCACCTCAAGTTTCTCTTCTCTCAAACCTATCTTTCATGTATTTCCCAAATTGATATTCCTAATGCAAATATGAGTATGTTACTCCTTTGCATAAGTTTCTGTGGATTTCTATAGGCTATGATTTTAAATGCAATTCCTCAATCTGGTATTTATAGTCTTTCACATTCTGGCTTCCAACTTGTCTTTCTAGATGGATTTCACATTATTCTTGTTCACCCATTATACTTTCCAGCTAAACTAGCCTATCTATAGTTTCCCCTGCACACAATATTCCATCTCTTATAACTTTAAGTTATCCGCTGCATTTGGAATGCTGTCACTCTTTATTTATTTACCTCTTGGAAATCCTAGCTCCTCTTTTAAATTATAGCTTAGGTGCTATGTCCTATGTGAAGCCATGTATGATCCTCATCATCATCCCTCCCTACCTCTACCAAGTTGTGTCCTCTTCCTATCACAAATTTTATATATTACTTGGAGTGAATATAGACATATGCCTTGACAGCAGGAACCAACTTTTAATCCATCTCCATGCTCTTGTATAAACAGTTCTCTATCTCTTGGAATCTTTAATTTCCATTTTCCAATTTCCATTCTTTTTATACCAAGTCTTCCTTTCTCTTCTCCCAGATTATTATTGCTCTCCTTGCCTCCTAAAATTTGAATTTACTTTTGTATATATTTTTGATATATTTATCTGTGTATGTTATCTCTCTCCTCTCCTGTCTTCCCCCAGTGGAATATAAACTCCTTTGGGGTAGATCTGTTTTTATCTCAGTATCCCTAGCACTCGGCACATAGTGGGCATTTAATAAATGCTAATAGAATTGAATATCTTAGATTCTTAAATACCAACAGAATACAAATTCTGGTAGAGCTTTTAAAATCTGCAAAACCTTCCTATGATGATTTCCATGACTGTTAGTTGAAGACCAATGAGAAAATGATTATTATTAGAAAGTTGGCACCATGTGATGCATTTTTTTTTGCCTCTAACAAGTCATGTCAAAATCTGATAAAAAATATTAAAAATAAATGAAATAAGGTTCATCAACCTTGTAAAATTGTCTCTCTATATATGGAATTCCAAATAAGCTTTTTTATTTAGAAATGTTAGCACTGACTAGCTCATATTATATAAATGCTTTTGTTTAGCTTGATTCTTTCTTAATATATAATATGTTCTAATATTTATTTTATTTTAAAAATAATTTTTAGATATTTATTTTAAAATCCATAATTTCATAAGTGTGGATACTTCTACCTATGCAGATTGCAATATGTCCATCTTAGGTAGTTCAAAAATTGCTATGGACCAAAAAAAGAAATAACAATTTGTGGTAGCCTAGCATTCTGGTAATGAACCTCTCCAATCTTAGCTAGATTGGTTGTCATATTTGTGTTCAGAATTCTGCTCAAAGTTTTTCCAGTTCAGCAGAACCCATTAGAGATTTCACTCGACTAGCAAAGCCTTTAAAAACTTGAGATCACTTTGATTCCATGCTAAGACATTGAAGGAAGACTAATAGAAGCAGAGTAAGTATAGCTCAAAAATTACTTCACATTCAAGATTTTAAAAAACTAATAAATTCTATTTTCATATGTCAGAAATGCAAAAAAAATGTATACCACATTTACAGTAATAAGACTAACAACAACAACAAAATCTAGCACCTAAACTAAATGTTACAGATCCTTTCCACAGTACAATGAATTCTCCAAAATATAGGCCCAATATACAAGTGCTACATGCTTTCGAAAAGAGAATTGGGCATTTTCAACTGAGTACTGATATACTAACCAGCTATTTATAAACTATATTTTATGTTTTCATAAATTCTACAACTGTTCAGAGAAAAATAAAACCTGAGATGGAACATCACTGAGCTTATCATTCTGAGATTTTTCCCAGTTATTAGGCATCTTCATTGCAGATTTTTCCAGTTTTCTAAGTCTTAAATTCCAATCCTCTTCTATGTTGCCTGATTCAATTATGTCAGTATCAATTTTCACTTCATAAGTTAGATCTGGTCTTAAAGTCAGAGTATATAAATGTGTAAAGCCATCAACCTGAAAATTTTAGAAATAAAAAAAAAATGAAACACTTATTCATGCTTCTCTTTCTGCCAAAATATGTATTTAAAATTCCTTTACTGGTAATAATTGTAAGATTAATTTTAGAACTATAATTTTACTTAGCAAATAAGAACCTAATATAAAAATCCAGATTAACATAAAAGATAAGGGTAATTATTTTATAGTAGACTCTTTATTTATGTAGATAAGTTTCTTTTAAATAGCAAAATCCCATTCAGTACATTTATAATGATTTCCATTTATAAAATGTTTTTAGAGATGCTATGTAAACTAAAAGTTACCTATATTTCTTAAGTTATTGTTATATTTAGGAAGCAACTAAGCATAATTTATTATATTTTGTGTGCTTTAAAAATCTACTTTTTTAAAATCTACTTTTAAATATAATCTTTTTCTTCGTCAAAAAATCACAGTTTTAGCTCACTCAAGGAATATCTTCTTAGTGTTGAAAAAATTACTCAGGGCATAAAACATACAAATTCAATGAATTGAACTGATTCTCAAAATATTAACAGTGTGCAATTAAAAATAATATGTCATAAGTCTTTAAAAATTAGCAAAACCTCTAAATTATATAGCTCTGGAATGTAATAGTAGGAAAAGACAATATAGATCATTTAAAACAGTTCTCTCTTTTTATAAATAAGGAATCTGAGTTTCAGAAGATCTACTGCCCAAGATCATATAATTAGTGGCAGAGCCAGAAAAAGAGTCTAAGCCTTATTGCTCTACAAATTCATGCTTTGTTTTTTTTTTTGTTTGTTTGTTTTACTACACTGCACCATGTAGATCAAACTAAATAGTTTTTCCATTTCATGTCATTGTTGAAAAAGATTAGAAACGTACTTAGTACTTAATAACAAGTTCAAAGTCATATAGTAATACTTTAATTATCTTGACTTCAGATTTCAGTAACCTCAATCTTCCACAACACTAATCAGTCCAAAGGTTATCAAAAGCATTTTTTAAAAAAGACCCTGGTCAGGAAACAGTAACAGTTTCTGTACAACTGGCAAAGAAAATAACTGAGAAACACGGATCCCAAAGAGAGGAAAAATGCTAATCTTAAGTTAATTAAGAAAAATTAAATATCTATGCTTAGGTTCTTTTTAAGTTTTTTTTTTTTTTTCTTTCACAGCCAGCTAAGTATCAGAGGCAGTATTTGAACCCAAGTTTCTCCTAACTCCAAAGTAAATACTCCTTCCACTACAGGATGCTGCTTTTCCCTTAGGTTCTAATGTTGGTTTTGCCACTGACTATTTTGTATGGTTCTTACTCAGCCTCAATTTCATCGTGTATAAAATGAGCTAGAGAATTTCTAAGATCCTTTCCAGTTCTAATATGCTGGGACACATCACTTGCATAGTACCATGTTTTAAAAGTTACACTGTCTTAGAAATGTTATGAAACAAATGTTAACAAAGAAACATTTTTCAAGATTACTAACTTTTGCATGAAGGCATTTACCTTACACCTGATTGGTTTCTTGTTTGAATGATATTGATCCTTGTAAAATAAAATAACATGAACTTTCTTGATATCAAATCCACAAATATCAGGTCCTACAAAAAAATTATCTACTCTTAACTTCTTTAGATATTTTATCATTAGTAAACACATCAAACATTTCTCCTACAATATATGAAAGCAAATTGAAGTTTACACTTTAAGCAATAACCATTCAAGTTATAAGCCACAAATGTACAGTATTATCCCAAGGATACCAACCAAGTAATACAAAATAAGCTGCCCAAGTCCATATAAACTTTACTTTTTCAAACTCTCATTTAAAATCCATTTCAATATTATATTACATATGATTATCCATATTTGCCTTGGGAAGAAAAGAGAGGGAATGGTCTAATTTCCTGGGCACCTGCAAATTATGTGCAACAGATGAAATGGAATAGGTGTAAGAGGAAATGGATGGCTAGTGGCAGGCACATCATTAGCAACAATGAGGGATAGCTAATACTTTAAGAGAGACAGGGATCTCAGAGAATATAAACCAAATACAAGAACTCAAAAAGTATAGCAGTATGTGGCCGCTTAAAATAAGGGCAAATAAATAGCCTTCCGCATTTCAATAGCTCCATGAGAACACTAATATATTGGGTGATGACGGATAATCATAATAATGATCCCAAGTCATCAAGAAAAAAAGGCATTCTATTCAGTAGATTCTGTTTGAAAAGATAGAGAGGTACACAAAACATATTGGAAGGATTTCCATATAGAATATTAAAGGTTTAAAAATTGGCACTTAAAAGACATGTTTTATTCATGCTAAAAAGGAAGCTTTACTAGTGTACTAAATTTCTGACAAATTCTACTAAAATATTTGAGAGTTTCAGTTACACTATTAAAAAACATTCAATTTTTTATTATAGTGATAGTGAGCCCTACAAAATGACAATATAGTGCAAATAATAAGTAGTGCACATTTTATTCACTGAAGGTAATTCTACTAAATAGTTACTTAATAGCTTATATATGCATAATTCTTTACAGTTTATATACTTTTACATATTTTATCTCATTTGGTACACAACATACACTTGTGAAGTAGGAAGGACTAACATTATTACTTATAATTAAAATTCAATGAAATGAGTCTCAGAGAGGTTAACATTACACAGCTAGACTGTGAGGGATCTGGGATTTGAATTTACATCTCCTGATTCATCTATTGTTCTTTTTATTATATATGCTGCCTATCTTATTAAAAGTAAATTCTCCTCTATTTTAAAGAATAAGTTTAATACCCAAGACTGCATAAAGGAAAAAGTAACATAAACAGATGTATCCATGACACTTTTTCCTCTGCCATCGTCTTAAATTCACACACATTTCAAAATGCCAAAGAAATATATGATAAATAATTAAGAATCATTTTCATAATCATGATAATAGTATTTGCCAATTTTTAAAAGATTTTAATCTAGAGAAGGGTTCTATCACTACTCCAGAAGGAAATGTGACAAAATGTGGCTAAGAATTTTGAAAGATGATTTGAAGATATTATTTTTAGGATAATTCTTGAAAAGCTTAATTCATGACTACATATTGCTGTTTTCACATTGTCACTAGACAAATATTTCAATCTATTTTGAAAAATAACTGAATTAGGGGCAACTAAGTGGTCCAGTGGATAGAGCCCCAGCCCTGAAGTCAGGAGGACCTGAGTTCAAATGTAGCTTCAGACACTTAACACTTCCCAGCTGTGTGACTCTAGACAAGTCACTTAACCCTAATTGCCTCAGCAAAACCCCCCCAAAAAAACCTGCATTACTAAACTCACCAAACATAATGTAATACTGTGACTTCCCATTTAAGTTCTTCTGATCCAAGTCTGAAGGAAAGATCTTAATATAACCCCCACCACAATCCATCTTCTGTTCATGTTTTACTGTATACTGAATAACCAGAGTCTTTCCTTTATTGCTAAATGGTTTAAATCGTGAGGAGATAGCATAAAATTTTGCATTTTCTGTGGTTTGCAGACCTTTAAGCAAAAACATTAATATAAGTTTAATATTTCAACTGCAACAGCAACATATCAGTGATATATGTCAATGAAAATAAGTTACCTTCTCCAGACTTTACAATAAAGCAAATTAAACATGTATTAAGTGACCGACCATACATATTAGATATCTTATATCCATACATATTTGTGAAGGCTGAGTTAGCACCCTGGATGCCTTGGAATCAGCCAGAGTCAGGATAAGCAAAAGTCCCTGGTCTTTATTCTTGGTCTTTAGGGGTAGAAGTGAAGGGAATGGATGCAGGAGCTCCACTACCTCCCTTCTCCTAGTCTACTGCCCAAGTGATTCTGGCTTGTGTTACTCCACCCCCTAATCCCTCCTACAATTATCTATATACACCAAAAGATAGAGCCAGCACAGAATAGTGGGAAGGGCCATTTTCCAAGCATAATAGAGTATTGTCCAGTCAGTAATTAGCTTTTTTGGTAATTAGCTTTAAGTACTCTGTTGTCTGATTCCAGAATTTCAACCCTTTACACATATTACTAATAGGCAAGCTTACTTGGATTTTATATTCATGGATGTTTTTAATAGTAAATGTTATGTATTGGTCAACCTGCCATCTGAGGGAGGGGGTGGAGGGAAGGAGGGGAAAAAATTGGAACAAAAGGTTTGGCAATTGTCAGTGCTGTAAATATACCCATGCATATATCTGGTAAATAAAAAGCCATTAAAAAAATAGTAAATGTCTATTAATGCTGTAAAAAAAGCACTTAAACAGAAATTTTATTCTAAGTAACAGAGAAGATGGTAGTGACATCAATGGAAATGAGGTTTGGAAGAGTTTTCTCTCATTGAGAAAAGAAAGAAAACAAACCATGTATAATATGTAATATATAAGTAAGCAAAACAAATTCCTACTTTAACGAGGTCCAAAAAACCAACAACCCAACTCTGCATGCTACATGTATAACCCGCTGGGAGGGGGATAAGATGTTGCATCTGGAATCATGAATGAAGAATTTATTACATGCTTATGTATATAAAAAGTACTGTGCTGAGTACTAAAGATACAAATGGAAAAGCAAGCTATTCCCTGCTCTCTGAATTCTAATTGGGGAGACATGAGGAAAGTTTCACTTTGAAATAAATAACCCTTTGTTAAAATTCATTGAGAATAATGTTGAGTTGCCCTGGCCCGCTACCAGACAAAGAAAAGGAAAGAAGAGTATAAACTTCTTGGGGTCAGGAGTTATTTTGTTTATGTCTTTGTATCCCAGTACAATTTCTTGTTATATAGGAAATGCTAATATAAAGATTGTGAAACAAGGCAGGGGATCCCCTTATCTTGTGACTTCTACCAATGTTAGCTCATTATTGACAGGACCCAGTGACCAAACATTGAGAATAAGAGTTGGAATTTTAAATCAAAGGCTTACTACTAACCTTTATCTTTCTGTATATCACCATAAAATTTTCCTGATGATAGCCTAAAATGCCCAAAGTTGGAGTCATTGGTGGAAGGTACCCATCTATTCCTCCAACTTTCTGTTTAAGAAAAAAGAAAAAGAAAAAGATTAAGGCAAGAATAAGCATCATAAGCCAGGCAGTATGATTACAGCCGAGAAGACCCTACTCTTCTAGTCAAAGGTGGAAAGGGTATTCTTTCTTCTGTCACCCCATTCCCCGCTCCCAGAGTCCAAGTAACCTAGAGTCAGAAGTCAGTCTAGAACCCAACAAGAATTCTCCGGATTTAATGTTTATAATTCATCTACCTTTAAAAGTGATTTATGTGAAAAATTTCAAGAAGAAATCCTGAGTGACTCATCATCCTTTTAACTGAAGTGCCATGTTCTTTTAATTAATGGAGAATTATGATATCTATAATACTGAAAACAACTTGTATAGCTAATGTACTGGGAAAACTTGCCTCAGAATCTAAAAAAAAGGCAGTTCATTCTAGCTCTACCTGGCATGAAGTTTTTCTTTATATCTAATCTAGCTGAAATCTGCCTTTCTGCAAATTCTACCCAGTGCTCTAAAGATACGAGACGAATTGGGGCTATGGGAGAAACGTTAAACTGGGACTTGGAGACCAGTGTTCTTCCACTTAGCACTCCTGTAATTCTGAATCACATCACCTCTCCGGATCTCGGTTTCGTTGCCTGTGGGAAAAAATGGGGGAGGGGGTTTGAATTATATTACTTCTAAGGGTCCATACAAGTTTAAATCTAGTATCCTATAATCCTTCTTCCACGTGACAGCCCTTCAAATATCGAAAGACAACGACAATGAGCTTCCTTCGTTTTGTTTAAGCAAAACTTGGCCACTGTCTTTGTATCGCGTGGTCTCCAGTCCCGTCAGCATTTTGATCACTGTTTTTGACCATGTACTAACTAGTTAATGTCCTTCCTAAAATGTGACTACTGGGATTGAACTAGTTTTCCAGAAGTGATCTGATCAGGGGAGGCAACACTTCAAACACCCACATTTTCCCTCCCCCCAAAAAACCTGCTTTCTACATAAAATTTACTCATTTGATTCTTTTTGTACCAATTGATTACTATTTTATTTTTTATTTTTTGCTGAGGCGGTTGGGTTAAGTGACTTGCCCAGGGAAACAGTTAGGAGATGTTAAGTGTCTGAGGCCATATTTGAACTCAGGTTTTCTGACTCCAGCTGCCCCCAAATAATTACTTTTAAATGACTGACTGACTGGCTGTCAAGACATATCTCAGTTCCCTAGGAAACTCTGTAAGGTACCACTGGAGGTCCCTACAGGGAAAAAAATCACAAGGGAGGCATAAAACATTATTAGGAGTATTATTATCTTCATTTCACAGATGACGAAACTGAGGCTTAAAAGGGGTAGCTGTTTTGCCCAAGGTTAGCTTTTGGTGACTGTGTGGAGAGAGGCTTGAACCCAGGTCTTCTTAACTCAAGTCCACTGGTCAGACAAGAGACATTGAGCACCTCCTCCGTCCCACAAGCTTCCTGAGGGCAGGGGCTGTCATTTGCCTCTTTTCCGGTGCTTGCTTAGCCAACGTTTACTGAGACTGCCTTATGGTGAAGAAGGAAACAAGGGTGGAGGGTTCCTAAGTTCAAAGAGGGAGAGAGGTGTGGTAACGTGGCCTGGATCATTCGACGGGGATGTAGGGGGCCTCTCCTGCCTCTTGACAGGTCGTGGTGCCCCCCTCAGGCCCTCTCAAGGCCTTGGCCTGTTGATTGACAGCGGCCTTCAAGGCCCAAAGGAGGCTTCTTTCCCTACGAGCCCAGGCCTCCAACCCCTTTCACCTCCATCGAGGAACTCTTCCTGGAAATATACGGTGGCCAGCGCCGCCCGCACCAACCATAGAACCCACAGAGGCCCAGGTACCATGACCTGGGCCATGGCGGCTCGAAGGTAGCTCTTCTTTTCCCGCCCTCCGTCTAGCGATGTCCTCTGATTGGCTCTCCAGAAACAGGAAAAGAAAAGAACTTCGATTCCCATCGTGCTTTGCTGAGCGGCTGGGCCTGGTCACTCCGGCCTCCCGCGGAGTGATGCATGCTGGGAAACGTAGTTTCTCGGCCATCGACCCTTTCCCCTTTCCATCCCCCGCCCGCGGCGCGAGGCCGGAAGTCCAATTCCGTTGCCTGAGAAACGGTTAGTGAGTACTGGGCCCTCCGGCCCTGGGCCGGGGGAGTAGAGTACGGAGATTTAAGATTGGACTGGGCCTCGGAGGAGGCGAACCTAAGGAACAGGTCGGTGTGTAGCACGAGAAGGAAGGGATGGGAGGGGCCTAGGTTGGGGGTGGTGGCGGGGAAGGCTAGACGTTCGAACGTAGGGAGGTTGAGAAGCACCAGAAACCCCAGGCCTACGGGTGGGGAGGGAAAAGTCGGGGTCGCGCACTTGGGGAAGGGAAGGGCAGAAGAAGGAGGTGAAGGCGGTCGCGTGCTCTGTCTTCTGACCCTAGGTTCATCTGGACTCTGGGAGTGGGGAATGGGGTGAGAGAAGAGAAGGTTGGTCAGACAAGATCTAGCGGTCTTAGTGGACTGCCAGCTCGGAGTGCCTTCACCACATGACGTGGCAGCCCACAGCGCTAGTACCCGAGGCCTTATTAAGAAGGGAGATGTAAACATCCAGGACGAAATAGACGTTTGCTGTTTGAATGAATGATCGGGAGCTAATAGTGATGGCTGTTCCCTGAGGTTGTGTCATAGTAAATTTCTGGGTACCAGGATCTGGGAAGGCCATGGACAGACAATTGGCAGAACACCCGGAGCCGGGCAGCTGGCTAGTGGTAGATCCTTTCGTATCTCTGAAGGTGCAACAAGATACTTGGTGCTATAAACTGCTGCCTCACTGGGCTGGGTAGAGCACAGGACTTGGACTTAGGAAAACCAGAATTCGAATGTGGCCTGTTTGTGTGCCCCTGGGAAAGCACTCAATATCTTTTGGCCTCAATTTCCTTATCTAAAATGGGGATAATGGTGGTACCTACTTCAAAAAGTGGTTGTGAGCATCAGGTGAGATAATGAAATATAAAGGGCTTTGCAAACCTTAAAGGATTGAATTCTGGTCTTTTCTTATATCCGCAGGTTTTAGCATTGTGCTTGACACATGCTACGGATTTGATAAACATTTATTGACTGATTTACCGTGGTTAGCCTGGAAAAGACTAGACTCCATAGGCATTTAACTGTTTTCAAGTATTTGAAGGGTTTTCATGTTAAAACAAGTTTAAAGCCTTGGCCTTAAGGGGCAGAATTTGGAAGAAATGGATGGGAGTTTGGGAGATTCAGATGTAGACTTAATGTAAGATGGAGATTTTTTTTTTTTTTTTAAGTTTTCAGCATTGACTTTTGTAAGATTTGGGGTTCTAGTTGTTTTTTTTCCTTCCTTCCCAAGATAAGCATTCTGATATAGGTAGATATATATCATAAATATATCTACATGTTAGGAGAAATCAGAAGAGGGGAATATATATGAGAAAGAAAAAACAACCCAAAAAAAGTGAAAATAGTTCAATATCCATAGTTCTTTTGCTGAATGTGGTCAGCATTTTCAGTAAGATGGGAGTTCTTATTAACGTTCTCAAAAGTATTGGATTCAGAGTCAAGAGCCTCACAAAAACATTGTTTCTAATTTCTTAAATGGAGCCAAGCAGTTTAATTCCCTTTCATATAATGGTTGTCATTCAGAAACTGGATTGAAGGCCTTTCACCATCCTTGTTGCCCTTTTCCCGATAGTCTCCAGCTTAATGTCCTTCTTAAACTGTGGCATTCAGAATAAACAATACTGCAGATGAGATACCTTACCAACGATATTTCTCTCATACACACACACACAGAGCATTTCACTGAGTGTTCCCCACATCCATAATCTCCTTTTCCATCTTAGTCTCTTGACTTCCTTCAAATCCCAGCTGGAATTCTGCCTTCCAATAAAATGCCTTTCTCAAATTTCCCTCAATTCTAATATCCCAGTTGTTGATTTTCAACAATTTATCCTGTCTGTAGTTTGTATATTTTGGCATATTTATCCCATCATTAGACTCCTTGAGGACAGGGGCTGTCTTGTGCTTTCTTTTTATCCCCAATATTCAGTAAAAGTTTATTAGACTGACAGAAAACAGAAAAAGCATCATCTCTTTATTTTTGAAATCTGCTTGTCTTAATGCCGTCTCAGCTAAATTAGCTTTTTTGGCCACTATATCATTGTTCTGAATCATATTCCTTGCATTTCACTAATACCCCCAGATCTTTCTCAGAATTTTCTGTAGTCGTGACTCTTTTAACTTGTACTTGTGAAGTTGATTTTTTTATCCCTAATGAAAGACACTATATCTCTACTGAATTTCTTCTTAGATTCAGCCCAATGTTCTTGCCTGTTAAAATCTTTTTTGGATTTTTACATTGTCCTCTAGTGTAGTTAGCTGTCTCAATTTTTTTGATCATCTGCAACCTTGGTGAGTTTAGCTAGGTCATTGACAAAAATTTTAAATGGCACAGGGCCAAGCACAGATTTCCTAAGGCTGGAATTCCACTCTTCTTCTGCCTTAATATAATTCAGTAACCTCAAAATTACTTCCAACTCTGAGGTTTGTGATTTTGTGACTACTATGGTATACTCACAAACTTTAAGAAATCTGAGGAGAGGAATTTCTGAATTGCTATTTGCACTCATTCATTTACTATGCTTTGAATGAACTATTTTCTTTTCACTGTGGCCATCTCCCTGTTGGTTTTAAATATCTGGAATGGAAGCTATGATTTTTTTTTTTTAATATTTGTGAACCACTCAATGCTGCTTTCCATTAGGTGAGGCCCTCTGCTAGGATCATAAGAATTAGAAGGGACTTTAGAAATCTCCAATCTCTGAGAAATGGATGAACATTGTTTCCACATGAAATTATGAAAATTAGAGAAATAAAACTTAGAAAACCCCAAACCCACAAGGACATCAAGGAATAATCAAGGGTAGAAGTAATCTCCCAAAGAATGTAAAATCCTAAGGAGCAGGAACTGACTTTTGTAATCCAGGCTGGTGGCTGAGATTTGAAAAGAATCTTTTGGTTTTTTGCCCTTAGATGCTCTTTTGGGGCAAGGATGTAGTGAGGGATGAAGATTCATGACATGTAACTTCTTAACATTGAATTAATGGGGAATCAGGGGAGGGACTTGTGCTTCAGGATAGGAAATAAAATGCTGCCTTTGGAATTTCAAAGGTATATCTACTAGCCTAGGCACTCAATTCTTCCAAGAATATAAAATAAATCTTTTCTGCATTCATCAGTGAGTCATTGAAGTTCTTAGTAAGATATTTTGTTTCTTACAAATCCAACATTTTATGGGGAAGAAACTGAGACTCAGTGTAGGGATGAAAATATCCACGACAGTGGAGTGGCGTATAGAATTGAGATTCCAATGCATAAATGTGTTGATAATTTTGTGAATCTTTTAAATGGCTTTGGCTTTCAAAGGTCTCTTAAATAAACACTATACTTCATATAATGAAAACCTCCCCAAATCAAAAACTCTGACTTCAAATTTAGGCTTGTTTACAAAAAAAAAAAAAAAAACAACAAAAAACATCTGATTGTAGTGGCAAGAAACTGGAAATGGAGTAGATGCCCATCAGTTGGAGAAAGGCTAAATAAGTTAGGGCATATTGACATAATGGAATTATTGTTCTATAAGAAATGATGAGCAGGCTGATTTCAGAAAAGCCTGGAAAGCTTACATGAACTGATGCTGAGTGAAGTGAGCAGAACCAAGAGAAAATTGAACACAGCAATAGCAAGAAAAGCAAGGCTCTCATAAGCATTTGTTGCATAACAGCAGCTGACCTTTTTGTGTCACTTGAAACTTTGCCAAGTGCTTTATTCATAAGAGTGTTGGGGTTGGAGTGGTATCCTCATTTCATAGGTAAGGAAACTAAGGTCCAAATTGTTGTGACTTTCGAAAGGTCTTGTAACTAGTAAGTGTCCCACTTTAACCTGGGGCTTTTTACTCTAACAGCATTACATTAGCCTGTATCTACAGGCTACAGGCTAATCTATAGATTGAAAATAGACACTTTGTGAGATTATAGGATTTTGGCCTTACAGGTAGATATTAGAGTTTAGAATTTAGATTCATCTCTTTGAAATTATACTAAAAATTAATGAGTAAAGGCCTCTTTCTGTCTTTCTCTCCACTCTCTAACTCTAGGATGTCAGCAGCAAGGAAAGCCAGCCTGTTAAATACCAACCACATAGCTAATGACTATTTTTATGATTCCAGTGACATTTCCATAGGCGATATGAGGATAAAAGAACCTCAGAATAGAGTCTTTAGAAGTGAAGGCCTTGATAAGACATCATTTAGCCAAAGCAGATTCTTAAAGAGAAAACAAAATGCTGATGAAAACCAGTTTTTCTTCAAGGGTAATACTGTAAAAGAGATGGGGAGCAGGACCTCTTTAAATAGATCAATGACTACTGCCTCCAAAATCAGGGCTAATGCAGCTTTGATGAAACTAGCACAAATAGAAACTAAAATCATGAGCCGAAAGCTGCAGGTTGATTTGTCTGACACTGACACAGATGGGAAAAGTGCTGATGCCCTTTCTCTGAAGAATGTAAGTGACATTCCCTGGCAACATGGGGATAAGCTTCCCATTGCTGGTAGCAATGAAAGAATGAATCGGTTTCTGAAGAAGAAAGGCCCAGCCACTGAAAAAATAGCCAGTACAGTACAGTCTGGAAATGTCAAGAATTCTCAATCACCAAAACAGAAAGAGCCAGTTGGAAAGCTGGTATCTATGGATAGTGATGAAGAGGAAATGAAATTGTTGCTGGGAAACTTCGTGAAGCCTTTCGATGACAAAGATGCACCTACAAATGCTGTTCTTATGAACACTAAACTTAAGGAGGATGAATATAAGGCACTCTCTATGGTAAGCATTTATTCACTTTCCATTTTTAAAAATGAGATTTTATTTTTTGTCCTTTACCAAGTTGTGTTACTAGGAACTTCTTGCAAAAGAAGTTGCCTAGATATTACTTTAAAAGAGAGTTTCATAGAAGGAACTGGATTTTAGTCATTCTACATTTATGTACCTAATATATGTGAAGCACTAAATTCCAGTATCAATAAGGCAATTTTCCCCACTACATACCTAACAAGCCCTTATTGCATAAGGTTACAATTCTGATGTCTGATATAAAAACTCCAGGTGATCGAGGGTTGAAAAAGAACTCTTCATCTGACATTTAACAATGTGGCTTCAATTCCCTTTTCAGCCTCATTATTTCTCTCTCCCCTTGCCACATTGGGTGCTTGTTTCTTGAGTATTTTAGCACTTGCAATTTCCTATAACTGAAATGTATTCCATTCTTATTTCCATTTTTGACAATCTTAGTGTTGTTCTTCAAGTCTTGGCTGAAGTCTTTCCTGATCCTTCCAACTATTAGTGCCCTCCTTTACTTTATATCCTGTTGATATGGATGTGAGCTCCATAAGGGCAAGGATTGTTATATTTTTGTCTTTGTATCTTTGACATTTTGTACTGTGCCTGGCATTAAATAAGTGCTTGACACTTGTTAATTGATTTCTGAATTTGTTCACTAACACTTGTCATTTTTCAAAATGGAATGGCTAAAATAGGTGACTAAAGTGAAAGAGAAACTGTAAATTCCTTGTGGGCAGGACCATCTTCTTTTGTCTTTGTATAACCAGTGTCTTGTGTAAATAAATGTTTCTTGAATTGAAATATAGAATTGTGGGATCTTGCATTAGGCCAACTTTGGAAGAAAATATAAGAAATCATAGGAAGGAAATCCACATTGTGAATACTTTGGCTCTCATGCAATCTCAGAGCTGGACATGAATATGATGGATGAATATTCAGACTTATGACCGTTCAGATTTGTCTTTGAGATAGAGAAGTTGTTGTTCCTCTTTAATTGCTGAATAGTAATACAGTAGTATTTTTTGGTGAAATATCTTAAATTAATTACCATGAATTTTGTTCCCTTGAAATTAGGATGAGATTCTGAGTCCAGCAGGTCCAGTTTCTCCACCTAGTGAAGAATTTTCCAGTCTCAAGCTTTTTCGAACATTATGTTTGCCTGAAGAAAGCTGTCAAGAAACTGCCTCCCACAATAGCCCTTCAAGAACTCCTTCCCCACAGAGTGGCTTTTCAGATAACAAAACTTCAAGATCACCATCACTTTCAATAATGCATTACTTTTCAAGGCCAACATCCCCTAAAATGCAGCATATAAAACTAGCATTCTCACCTGGGGAGACTGAAATTGGATCATTGGATGAGTTGTTCTCTGAAGCATCCAGTGATAGCTTAAATGGTAATGTTTAGTCTAATATAAATTTATTTTAAGCTGAATTATTATTACTCAAAACATAAAATCAGTATTTCTGTATCTTTATTCATTTAATAAAAATTTATGGTACATCTTATGTGTGCAAGGTCCTGGGGATGCAAAGATAAAAAGAGAGCACTCCCTCAAGAAACTTACATTCTTCTAGGGGAAAACATATAAAGTGATAAGTAAATTACAGAGTAAATCCTGGTGAGGAAACACTAGCAGTGGGGAAACTCCAGATGGGCCTCCTGGAGGAAAGTGGCATTTGGCTTGGTAGAACAGCATCCCTCAAAGTAAGCCTGGGGACCTTCTTTCAAGAACCCTTGACTCATAATGAAGAAATCAGGTAAATGCTAGATCCAAGTAAAAACATAATTTAACAGCGTTTGCTAAGGAGAAATTCACCTGTATTTTAAATTTAGCAATAAAAAAAAATTCACTCAGGAAGAATATATACTTCAGTATTAGGACCAAAAGGACAGAAAGGAATGAGGAAAAAATATATTTGAAAACATTTATTTTCTTGCTCTGCGACTTAAAAAAAAAATTTCCACAGTAATAACCAAGTCAAATATGAGCATCTTTTTCTTCTATCTCCCTGTACCAGGTCAGGCATTTGTACCAGGTACACCATGAGAGAAATATGAACCAGGCTCCTTTTTTTCTTCTCCCACTAGTTGTGTGTGGGCAAGTTTGGGGTACGGGAAGAAGACACAAATTAGAAGCTAGATAATAGTGAGTGGCAGCTTAAGACAAAATAGAAACCATATCACAAGGCGGTGATGTATATTCCTGTTTAGGAAAGATGTGCTCCAAGTACATGCTTAGTTGTCATAAACTTTTGGTACCATTGGTAGAAATTATTATGTAAGTAGAATAGGAATCAAAACCCAGGTTTTTTGCCCTTTTCCAGATGGAAAGGTCTTGTAAGCCTGAGTGAATGCTTGCACCTGTGATCACATCGTGACCTCTTTGTCAGCTGAATTTACAAATGATACTTTGCTGACAACACAACTTATACCTGTTGGCCTCTCCCCTCTATAGGCCAACTATAAAAGGCTTTGTTTTTCATAAAATAGACATTTCTTGAGAGGGATGGGCTCTTTGTTTTTGTTTTGTTTTTGTTTTTTGTTTTTTTTTTTTGGTCTTTCTCTGCCTAATGTGTAGCACTGTGCTTTGCTCAAAGAATGTGCATTTTTTAAATGTTGGCTTAATTATTATTGCTAACTATAATATTTATGTAGTACTTTAAGGTTTATTAAGGGTTTACATATAAGCTGCCATTAGATCCTAACAAGAACTCTGTGAGATAGGTCCATTATTATTCCGATTCTCGAATAATATAGCTAGTAAGTGTCTGGGACAGGATTTGAACTTGGATAATTTTGATTGAGTCCAATATTCTATACACTGTGTCAGTTAGCTACCTCAAATGAAAATGAGGTTTTTTTTAATGATTTTTTAAAAATCTCTGGTATTGCTATGCATGGCTAATTGTCATGTAAACTATATAAATAGTAATGCTCTGAGAATCCTGAGGACAGAGATAGCTTTAGGACAAAATAAGTGTTTGGGGAAAACCTTATCAATAAAGTTTGTATACTAAAGAACAAATAGGATCTGGATAGCTGTAGAAAAGCCAAGAGGCAATATCATCTTATATCATTCAAGGGGGCTTTAGCCCCTTTGTTTTTTCTCCCATGGAACATTCACTCTTTTTCTCCATTTTCAAAAACTGGGCCTTGGCGATGTGGAGACTGATTTTCCAAGTCTGGGAGAGTCATTAGGAATCCAAGGAATAGAAGAGCCTCCACTTCCTTTTTTCTGCTCTCTCTATAATTTTGCTTTTGTCATATTTATAAAAATGATATATTTAAATGATTGTTTACATTTAAAAATTATATTTTGGTTTCACTTTGTAACCAATTCATCTTTCAATGACAGATTTTAAAATAAATATTTTATCCCTTGATGATTTGGCTCCAGTTGATGTCAGTGAGAAAAAAGAACTCAGACAAAAAGTAAGTAAAGATAGAAGTTGATTTTTAAGGTTTAAGAGTCCTGTGGAAAAGCTGTGGCTTGCATTTAGGTAATAATAGGATTAAGACAGCCTTGCTTATTAGCAAATGATGAATACTTGTTATAACTGAATTGTTCTATAAATGTTTCATGCTAAAGACATGCAAAGACTTATTGAAAATATACTAATTGTAATAATGCAATTTCATAGACATTTAAATATGTAATTAGTAATTTAATATGTAATTAGTAAGACTTACTGTAAATAGTTAACTGTTTTAAATAGGAATAATGGAATGGACTGCAAAACTTTTGGTTATAGGGAATTTCTGGGTGTGGAAGGTGCAGGTCAGCACCTTCTCTGCAGCTTATAAGTCTTAAAGAGTTGTTTACAAAGTCCAGGAGTGTCAAACTCAGAAATGGGGGCCACTAATTGGTATAGGAGTATTTGTGTGACTGCATGTGGACTTGGAAAAACATATATTAACATTATCTATGTTCTATTGTATTTTTATTTATTTTGTTAAATATTCCCAACTATATTTGAATCTGGTTTGGGTTGCCATGGGTGCACTTCAGTGGATGTTTGACACCTCTGATCCAGAGAATGGAGATTGGTTTGGCCAGCATTATGGGTCTAGGTAGACTTTGCTGGCTCTAGCCACTAGAGCCTGCTGCTTCTCATATTACTGTACAGAGTGAATGTGGGAGGCAGCATGACGTAGTTGAAAAAGCAAGTTTCTTAAAGTTAGTGGACTTGGGTTTGAATGATAAAGGCTTACTTAATAGCAGTGTGATTCTGGAGAGATTGCTTACCTTTTCTGAGTTTGTGTTCTCTTCTCAGAATGAGACACTTGGATTAGATGTTCTTCGTTACAGCTCTAAATCTATAATCTGAATCTTATAGAAATAATCCCCATCAAAAAATCACTTTTTTATTGTAGGAAGAAGATCATAGAATAAAACCATCAAGCAAGGAATTAAAAAGAGATGTATCAGTTGTAAAAAGTATACAGAGAAGAAATCTCAAAGAGATGAGTCCAGAGACAAGTCTGGACATTACTTCTCTTGATCTTGAAGAGGAAAGTTGCATTGCAAGTGAAATATGTGAGGATGTGAATGAGAAGTCTGTTACCTTTTCTAGAGAGGAAAGTATTTCCAGGAGATCACCATCTCCTAGAGCACGGGAAAATACTATAAACTCAGTATATTCTGAAGATTTTGAAAAATCTCCAAGTTCAACAATATCTGGGCAGACAACCTACTCCCAAGAGTCATCAAATAAGACATCAGAGTCTTTATCTGAGAGCCCTTCATATTCTCAAAGAGATCTTAGCACAGAATCAGGAGAGCCTGGTCCAAAATGGACTGAGAATGTGAGGAGACTCTTAGTGAAAGAAGTGGCTGTTCAGACTTATGATCCTGCATTCACCTACAGCTGGAAAAAAGGTAAGCATGAGTTCGACCTATAAAAATTTCCATAAGTGCTATTCTAAGGTAGGCGAAGGAAGAAAGGCTGTTATGTGACTTAGTTCTGGTTTCAGTTTGCTGACCATTAGGTATCATCCATAAGAACAGTACTCTTAGTGGAATTAGGACTGGAATTGGAACTTCAGATATGGAGTTAGTATTGTGGTCCTTGATAGAAATGTGACTTTGGTTATCTCTTAAGTCACCTTTGAGCTTTTGTTTACTTATTTATCAGCCAAAAAGAATTAAGTCAGATGAACTTAAAAGGTACTTAAAAATGAACTTCAAAGACATTCTGAAATTGAGTTAGGTCAGCCCTCCTCCATCTTTTGTGTTTTATAAGTGAGAAAAACGTGTGGATGTGTTGTTTAGTAAACACAGGATTTTAGAGTTGAACAAGGAAGAAACTTTAGATGTCCGTCTCGCCTACTTTCCTCATTTTACCCAGGAGGAAAATAAGAGTGAGACTTGGCAGGGTTATACAACTAGTTAATTTTCAAACTCAAGTCTTCTTGACCTCACCTCCAGCAGTCTGAGGACAAGTCTTTGCCATATGAGGACAGGAAAATGTTTCCTGTGCTTGGAAAAGCCTAATCAACAGACTGGTTGTCTAGGTTTAATCTTTTTGATCCAAACCACTCTTTTTTTTTTTTTTTTTTTTTTTTTTTTTTTTAAGTAAGTGGCATTTATTTTTTTTAAATTTAATTTAATTTTAATTATAGTTTTTATTTACCAGATATATACATGGGTAATTTTACAGCATTGATAGTTGCTACACCTTTTGTTCCAATTTTTCCTTCTCCCCCAGATGGCAGGTTGACCAATACATGTTAAATATGTTAAAGTATAAGTTAAATACAATATATGTATACATGTCCAAACAGTTATTTTGCTGTACAAAAAGAATTGGACTTGAAATAGTATACAATTAGCCTGTGAAGGAAATCAAAAATGCAGGTGGACAAAAATAGAGGGATTGGGAATTCTATGTAGTGAGTGGTTCATAGTCATCTCCCACAGTTCTTTCAATGGCAAACCACTCTTTAAAGACTGTCTGCTAAAGTTATCCAGGCATTGTAGTTTGTGTCAATAGAGAGAGTCATCACAAAAGACAGGACCTTGAAATATCTAAGTATTTTACTAGCAGTGATATTAGTGATTTATAGAAAATAAAGAAAACATTAGTCTTCTTTTAATTTTAGAGCACTTGCAGAGTTACCCAAGCAATGAAAAGTTTATGTTATATTACTGTGAAAAACATTTAGTTATTTTCAACCCTTAATGTATACAGGTCAGAACTCTAACTTTTTGTCCTTCAAACTATAGAAACCATGGCGACCATTGGCCCAAGTCTGGGTAGAGCTTATGTGGACCCTGAACCTATTGCCACTCATGTGATTAGTGCAGATGCAATAGAAGGTAAAGGCCCTCAATGTATTATATCTTATGTCATTTTAATTATTATAAACTTAACATTCAAAACAAATACTAATCAAATAATTAAAGTAAATATGGGATTCTTCAACTAAACCTCTAAAATCAAACTATTTATATTTTTAAATTATATAAAAACCTACCTTCTAACAAGGGATCTCAACACATCTGGTTCCATGTTGCCTTCTTAATCTTCTTATATCCTTTTAAAAAGCAGATGCTTGTAGTTATTTTTTATATGGTTTTTATTTTACTTAGAACATTCTGAATCATTTTTTTAAAAAATGTCAATGGTATTCACTCAAATATATATAAAGATAATATTCAACATTAATTTTTGTAAGACTCTGTTCCAAATGTTTTTCCTTCCCTTCTTTACCTCCCCCTATCCAAGACAGTAAGTAATCCACAATTACCATGCTGCACAGGAAAAATCAGATCAAAAAGGGAAAAAAATGAGAAAGAAAAAAAAAAAAGCAAGCAAACAACAAAAAGGTGAAAATACTATGTTGTGAACCACATTCAATTCCCATACTCCTCTCTCTGGATGCAAATGGTTTTCTCCATCACAGTCTATTGGAATTGGCCTGAATCACCTTATTGTTGGAAAGAGGCACATCCATTAGAGTTGCTCATCATCACATAATCTAGTTGTTGCCATGTACAATGTTCTCTTGGCTTTATTCATTTCATTTAGCATCAGTTAATGTAAGTCTCTCCTGACCTTTCTGAAATCATCCTGCTGATCATTTCTTATAGAACAATAATATTCCATAACTTTCATATACCATAACTTTTTCAGCGATTTTCCACCTGAAGGGCAGCCTCTCTTTGCCACTACAAAAAGGTCTAGTACATTTTTGCACATGTGTATCCTTTCCCATCTTTTATGATCTCTTTGGGACATAAGCTTAGTAGAGACACTGCTGGAACAAAGGGGATGCACAGTTTGATAGCCCTTTGGCCATAGTTCCAAATTGCTCTTCAGAATGGTTGGATCAGTTCACAACTCCACCAACAATGCATTGGTGTCCCAATTTTTCCACTCACCCTCCAACATTTATCATTATCTTTTCCTGTCATCTTAGCCAATCTGAGTATGAAATAGTACTTCAGAATTGTCTTAATTTGTATTTCTCTAATCAATAGTGATGTGAAGCATTTTTTCATATGACTAAAAATAGCTTTAATTTCTTCATCTGAAAATTGTTCACATCCTTTGACCATTTATCAACTGGAGAATGACTTTTATTGGATCACTTTGTGTGTCTTGTTATATTTTCTTTAAAGTATAATTACATATATATATATTTATATATATATGTATATATACACACACACACACACAAAAAGAAATAGTATATTTATATTTATAACTTGCTAGTGCCATACTAGCATATTGTAATACAAAATAACATTTTTTGTTATTTTGTATTATAGACAATAAGAGATTCAACCTTTTCCTAGTATGTTAGACATATAAATTATTTTCAGTATTATTAAGATAAATCCTTCTTCCTCCCATATCTCATTCCTTTCTTTAAAAGGTCACATAGTGTCTGAGGCTGAATTTGAACTGAGGCCGTCCTAACTCCAGAACTGTTGTTCTTTATCCACTATGTCATCTAGATGTTTCCCCCCCCCTTTTAATGATATCTTTAGTGAAATTGGCATTATAGATCAAAGGGGTAAAAGAATTGAGTGATTTTTATTGTATGTTGCCAGACCCCTGTCTAAAAAGTTTGTACCAGTTCATGGTTCCATGCCTATTTCTGTGAAACCCCCTCTTTCCATCCCAACTTACATTTTGCCACTAGTGATATATTTATAAACTTTACTGATGTTCTGTTCTGCCTCACAAAGGCATAGAAGAGGCCTTGGATTCTTAACTATTAGGCCAAAGAAGTGCACAATCTGGCTGGCCCTCTAGAAGTGAAAGGCTTTGAGTGTTGGCCCAGCATAGTGGACCTGCCTTTTATTCTAAGAGCCACCACAGTTTATAGAGAAGCTCATCCCCTGAAGATTGGCCTTAGGTGATAAATTTATGGCCACAACCACTCATAAACCTTTAAAAGCACAAAAGGTTTGGGATCTGCATTTGTAAAATTCCCATAAAGGTGACATCAGTATTATGAAGAGTTGAAGTATGACCAGTTCATAAAAAGTAGCATTGACTCTTGGCTGTTCAACCTAGGTTGTTTAAAAGAACTTTTACCCATGGTTTTCCCAACAGTTTGGTGATTGCAAGAAAATGCTAAATAAATACTAAGTTAGTTGTTATGAAAACTTCAATTTAAAATTCACAAAATCTGAGTTAAAAGGGACCTTATGGCTGTCTAGTCAGACCTCTCTCTGAAAAAGAATTGTTATCTGAGAACTTGGAAGCATGGCAAAAAGTTGGACAAATTTCCTAATAATGAAAACGCCTAGTAGAACAGCCATGGCTGATTTCAAGAAACAATGGGTTTCCCCTAAATCGATCTTTTAAACAAAGGAAAAAAAAAAACTTCTTGTGGGCTATTTTGCAGATGTAATTCTTTTTCAGGGAGAGGTCTGACTAGACAGCTATAAGGTCCCTTTTAACTCAGATTTTGTGAATTTTAAATTGAAGTTTTCATAACAACTAACTTAGTATTTATTTAGCATTTTCTTGCAATCACCAAACTGTTGGGAAAACCATGGGTAAAAATTCTTTTAAACAACCTAGGTTGAACAGCCAAAAGTCAACGCTACTTTTTATGAACTGGTCATACTTCAACTCTTCATAATACTGATGTCACCATTTTATGGGAATTTTACAAATGCAGATCCCAAACCTTTTGTGCTTTTAAAGGTTTATGAGTGGTTGTGGCCATAAATTTATAAATTTATCACCTAATGGCCAATCTTCAGGGGATGAGCTTCTCTATAAACTGTGGTGGCTCTTAGAATAAAAGGCAGGTCCACTATGCTGGGCCAACACTCAAAGCCTTTCACTTCTAGAGGGCCAGCCAGATTGTGCACTTCTTTGGCCTAATAGTTAAGAATCCAAGGCCTCTTCTATGCCTTTGTGAGGCAGAACAGAACATCAGTAAAGTTTATAAATATCTCACTAGTGGCAAAATGTAAGTTGGGATGGAAAGAGGGGGTTTCACAGAAACAGGCATGGAACCATGAACTGGTACAAACTTTTTAGACAGGGGTCTGGCAACATACAATAAAAATCACTCAATTCTTTTACCCCTTTGATTCTATAATGCCAATTTCACTAAAGATATCATTAAAAGGGGGGGGGGACATCTAGATGACATAGTGGATAAAGAACAACAGTTCTGGAGTTAGGATGGCCTCAGTTCAAATTCAGCCTCAGACACTGTGTGACCTTTTAAAGAAAGGAATGAGATATGGGAGGAAGAAGGATTTATCTTAATAATACTGAAAATAATTTATATGTCTAACATACTAGGAAAAGGTTGAATCTCTTATTGTCTGTCAGAATATGTTTCATCCCTCTTCCATATGACAACTTTTCAGATACTTGAAGACAGCTATCATATGTCCCCTAAGATATCTCTTTTCCTGGTATCCCTAAATTCCTTCTTTTGAATCTCACTGGGCACAAAGCCAAGGTCTTTCACAATTCCAAATGACTTTCTTTGAAATTTTCCAACTTTTCAAAGTCTTTCCTAAAATGAGCCACCCAGAACTCAACATAATATCCCAGATGTGGTCTGAAAATGGGGATGATCACATCCCTATTTGTCTTGGTATTTATGCCTCTCTTTAAGAGTTAGCCTAAAACTATGTTAATTTATTTGGTCATCATAGCACACACTGCTGACTCATATTGACATTGCAGAGTTCAGGTTTTATGGCTAGAGCAGCATCAGTGTCCTATGGTATGAAAGAGTAGAATCTCCCTTGGCATTCTGCCATTATAAATGTGGATATACTGAGAGATGAAGAATGGCTCCAAAGAGTGCCTGCCAGTGGTGGCTAAGATACAGGCTCATACCATACCTGTATGTGAACGTGATGGGGCTAGGTCTCTGTAGAAATTGGGCTAGGTTTTTAACCTAATCTTCCTTCTCCCCTGCTCCTGGGGGGAGATGCTTTTATATTTGTTCTTGATACAAGAGGATATCACTTTGAAAAACCAGTTGCTATTGAGCTGTTAAAAGGAACTGGTTCTTTAGACACTGGACACTCCCAAAATGGGGGAGATAGCTGCTGGGGGACTGTAAGACTCAGGATTTGACATCTGATGTTTCTTTTCCTTTCTTTCCTGTTTCATGGTTGGAAATGCCTTTGAATGTCATGTCTAAAAAGCAAGCCAAGGAATTACCTTTCTAATACACTAACAAGGTGACTTACCTCTGAATAATGGAAAGATGACAGCAGTGCTATTTTTAACTTCATATCAGCATAAAATCTTTCTTTTAAAATTTTTTTTACAGCTCTGACAGCCTATAGTCCTGCAGCCTTTGCTCTGAATGACATGTTAAAACAGCAGCTAACACTGACAAAGCAGTTTATGGAAACCAGTCGGTATCTGCATTATTCTCTCCTGAAGTCCCTGGAAGATGACACATTCCATTATCATACACTGGAAGAAGTTAAAGAGGTAAGTGTAGCACAAACCTACTATTTGGGGATGGGAGTGGCAAAGAAGTTCTATTCTAGTGTGATTGCAACTTTAAGTCACTGTTTTGGTCACTTTGGCCCTGGGGTTTGAGACCCCTTTGAAGTGCTGGTGAGTTGTGGGGAAGGCTTTTGCCTTGACAGTCTTGTATTCCTACTTTGTAGAAACTATTAGTTAGGATCAGTAAATGAGCACACATCTTGAGGACTTGGGGCATTTGAAATTTCTCTGGATCACAGGGAAAGGAGCAACCAACCAAGCCTGTCAGTATTTCAAACAATGAGGCATGAATTAAGGAAGTGTGGTTGAAGACTGCCATCATTCATCACCCACATGTTATCCTTGCAAACTGAAAGAATTTTAAGTGGGAAAAGAACCAATTGCATTCATCAAACATTAAGCATTTTCTGTCCCAGCTTAGTATAGAGGCGAGGGCCTGGAGGAATATCTGAATCTAGGTAAAATGGCCTTTTCTTCATGAGACTTATGGTCTGTTGACATACTAATGTATGTAATATTCATTAGGTATTTAAATATGTTAGAAATTCACCAAAGCGCTTATGATATAAAATACTGGCAAGGAATTAGATGGCACTAAATTATGCACAGTTGAATGCCGCAAAAGAATTTGAATCTGATTCATCCTAAGGGATATCTATCATAATCCTCCTAGCTGCTAATAATTTTCCTCTAGAAATTATTTTATGAGACGATAGGGGGAATAAGTTAATTCCTGTTAATTAATGTAATCTAGATTGTTATTATTATTAAATTATTAATCAACATTGCTTAATGCAATGTGATATGATGTAAAGTATCAGATACCTCAAATGAGAAATCCAGAGTATTAATTAATAGGCTCAAAAATATAATCACATTTCATTTGGATACTGAGGAATTTTCCAACAAATTCCTCACATTATATAAATGAGCATTTAGCAAATTTGAGAGAGTTTATAGATCTAGGTCACTAGTTAAATGGCATCATACAGTATAAACTACTGTTAGGCTAAAAGAATCCAGAGGTTTTTTGAGCCAGCTCAAACTAGCTTTTGAAAGCCCATTGTTAAATGTACAGTGTTAACATTTAGTTGGAAATCAGAATATATTACAGGTCAGGATATGATTGTTTTGCTGCACTTAAGAAACTGATAGAGAAAATGTTTAAAATACAGATTAAACTTTTAAAAAATATCTCTGTGCTTAAAAAAAAATTTGAACTTGAGTTGGAAGTAGGAAGCCACTGAAGTATTCGAATGACACGACCAAATTATGATCTGTAATGACCAACAGCTCCTATTTAAATAATATCTCGTATAACTTAAAGGGCTTTCATCACAATACTTTATGTGATAATTGGTACAGGTAAATATTAATATTTCCAGTTTGAGATTGAGGCAACAAAAATTCAGTTAGATGACTTGGCTATAGTCACATAAAGAAATGGTGAAGCCTGGATTCAAACTCAGATGCACAGGGCTGGAGGAGACAGAATAAAATATTTCTACTATGCCAGGTGATTGGTAATAAAGGGGCTTACTATTATTACAGCCTCTAGGGAACCTCTAGCCATGAGCAGAAGGGACAGAAAGGAGGAGATGAAAGAAAAGGAAGTGATGGGGGCAGAGAAGTTCCTCATTTCCACCAACTAATCATATGAGAGATATATCAACTGGATAAAAGTAGAATCTGTTCTACACCTTGGAGAGTTTTTGTGGTATTTAGTCAGTGAATTTCATGGCTCTCCTCTCTGGCTCACTGGCCCTAGAGCACAGACTGACCAATGCTTAATCATTTTGTGACAGTCACAGAATTTGAAAGTTGGTAGAAACTTCAGTGGCAATTTAAGTCAAATCACATGCAAAAAGAAACTATAACAAAACGTACCTAATGAATGGTCATCTGGCCTCTGCTTGAAGACTTTTGAAGAGGAATTCACATCCTCTTGATTGATTCAACTTTTGAACCTATTTATCAAACTTAAGGTAACACTTTGCCTTCTTTAAAAGCACTAGGCATAAATGTTAGCTATTATTGTAAGGCATTAAGTTTGCCTCTTTACAACTTCTATCCATTGCTTTTTGTCTGTTCTCCAGAGCCAAACAGAACAAGTCTACACCTTTCTTCAAAGACCAGAAATCATAAGATGACAGTCACATACCAAGTAGTTTTTCTTCCAGCTCCTCCAATCAAATGTCATCTACTCCTTGATCATTTCTTCACCAGCCACCATGGTTGATTTAGATTAGAATCCAAATCCTGGAGACTTAACCTTTCATACCTAGAACTGCTGCCCTGATGTCCCGCTATCCTGACTAATGATGAGGGTCTACTTTAGCCACTCTATCTAGTCCTTGAGCTCCAGCCATATTTCTTTTTCTTTTCTTTAGGCTGGGGTTAAGTGACTTGCCCAGGGTCACGCAGCTAGGAAGTGTTAAGTATCTGAGACCAGATTTGAAGTCATTGGTCCTCCTGAATTCAAGAGCTCCAGCCATATTTCATTTCACTTTCTAGCCATTTCTTCTCTAGCAGGACTTACTTTGCCTCTCCACCTCCTTTTCTTTCAGTTCTGGAGGCATAATCAAGTCCTTGACATCTGGAGATGTCAGTTTATTGCAATATGGGTCTGGTCCAATAACTTTGCAATGCAAAGTATCCCTTTTGGCTACCATTCCTATATATGGATATACTTCCTCCATTAGAGACCTTCTTGAGACCAAGACTATCTTAGCTTTTGTATTGATTCCCCAGATCTTGACACATAAGTATTTAATAAATCCTTTCTCACTTAATATGACAGATTCAGAACCCTTCATTATCTTGATTACCCTCCTCTGGATACTTTTCCCTCTTATCAATGTCTTTTTTAAACTATGTACCCCCCAAAACTGAACAAAGTAATCCACATGAAGTCTAATGAGGGAAGAGTACAATGGGACTACCCTTTCCTTATTCCTGGAAATGCAATCCAAGACAATATTATCTTTTGTGGCTGTGACATCATGCTACTGCCTCATATTAAACTTGTAGTCCACTGAAACCATCAGATCTTTCTCAGAGCAATTATTGTGAAACCATGTTTCCCCAATTTATATTGTGAATTATTAATTATTTCTATCCAACTATGAGATTTTACACTTCACATCTTCTGAATTTTCTCTTTTTAGATTTAACCAAATACTAAGATCCTTTTAGATCCTGACCCATCATCCACAGGAGGCAGTATAGATTATGTGAATCAAATTACTGTCATCATTTCCCCTTAATCCTTAGAGATAATTCTTCAGATCCTAATTCCTAAGTCCTGAGAATAATAATGCCCTCTACCATCCTGGGCCCTATAGCCATCA
Organism: Sminthopsis crassicaudata; assembly: GCF_048593235.1. Taxonomy (NCBI): domain Eukaryota; kingdom Metazoa; phylum Chordata; class Mammalia; order Dasyuromorphia; family Dasyuridae; genus Sminthopsis; species Sminthopsis crassicaudata. The sequence goes on along the minus strand of NC_133617.1, from coordinate 58,904,854 downwards.
CTGTGGGGAGAACAATTCCAGCAGAAAATAATCTTATCATCCTTGACCATCACCTGACAAATTGTCATCACTCAATAGGTAAGCCACAAAGTGCTAATAATATCTTCCATACCACTGGCCCTTGCTGGTAGCCATAATCCAGGGAGCCAAGCTTTGTGGAGATGTGACTGGCAGCTGTTTCCACAGGTGTTGCAGCCCTTGCCTCCTCAACAATCATAGCTCCTGAAGACCTGGAAAAGAAATTTCTCAACACCAAAGTCCTTGGCAGTGGCAAATGGTTCAAGATCAGAAATGAATATGCTTTTATTGTCAGTAGAAATATCTTTCCATTTGATTTGCAGCTAAAACCAGTATTTGTTGCTCCTTCCTCCCCTTGAAAGCAGAGACTATCTTTTATCTTTATCTTTTTAGCAGAGACTATATTTGTATTCCCAGGGTTTACTTAGTACAGTTCTTTGCACAGTACAAATCTTTTTCATTCAGTGTATTAACAGTTTCTTCTGGCTTTGTGTCATCTGCAATATGTTGTGCACGCTATCTCAGCCTTAATTCAAGCATGGATCCTTGGGGTATTCTTCTGGAGGACTCTTACCCTGCTGACATGGAACCATTAATAGCTCTACTCTTTGATTCCAGATACCCAACCAATTCTGAATCCCTCCAATTATATTATTGCACAAATCTATTTTTCTCCTATTTTGGTCAAAAGAATACCTTAGGATAATAAACTTTGCTAAAACCTAGAATGATGGTTCTCAAAGTGTGATCCAGGGACCCCCTAGGAATTTCCCCAAGACGCTTTTAGATGTCTTTGAATCAGAACTGTTTTTTTTTTTTAATAATACTAGGATATTTAAATTTCTAATACAGCATATGTTAATAGATATAATCCACATAAACAAAAGTTCTTCGGGGGCCTCAATAATTTTTAAAAGTAAAAAAGTCTGAGAATCACTAACCTATAATATTCTTCATCTACTCATTTAGTAATTCAAAAAACAAAAAAAAGGTTGAGTTTTACACGACTTGTTCTTAAATACATGCTGATTCTTTGTAATCACTGCTTCCCTTTCTAGATTTTACCCACCTCTTTTTAATGATCCATTCGAGAATTTTCCCAAGAATTAGTCATACTTCAATTCTCAGATGATGAAATTGAAACTATTTCCACTCATATGAAAGAGTGTTCCAAATCACTACTGATCAGAGAAATGCAAATTAAGACAACTTTGAGATACCACTACACACCTGTCAGATTGGCTAAGATGACGGGAACAAATCATGATGAATGTTGGAGGGGATGTGGGAAAACTGGGACACTGATACATTGTTGGTGGAGTTGTGAAAGAATCCAGCCATTCTGGAGAGCAATCTGGAACTATGCCCAAAAAGTTATCAAACTGTGCATATTCTTGATCCAGCAATGCTGCTATTGGGCTTATATCCCAAAGAAATACTAAAGAGCGGAAAGGGACCTGTGTGTGCCAAAATGTTTGTGGCAGCTCTTTTTGTTGTAGCTAGAAACTGGAAGATGAACGGATGTCCATCAATTGGAGAATGGTTGGGTAAATTATGGTATATGAAGGTTATGGAATATTATTGCTCTGTAAGAAATGACCAGCAGGAGGAATACAGAGAGGCTTGGAGAGACTTAAATCAACTGATGCTGAGTGAAATGAGCAGAACCAGAAGATCACTATACACTTCAACAACAATACTGTATGAGGATATATTCTGATGGAAGTGGAAATCTTCAACATAAAGAAGATCCAACTCACTTCCAGTTGATCAATGATGGACAGAAATAACTACACCCAGAGAAGGAACACTGGGAAGTGAATGTAAATTGTTAGCACTACTGTCTATCTACCCAGGTTACTTATACCTTCGGAAGCTAATACTTAATGTGCAACAAGAAAACGGTATTTATACACATATATTGTATCTAGGTTATACTGTAACACATGTAAAATATATGGGATTACCTGTCATGGGGGGAGGGAGTGGATAATTTAGAAAAATGAATTAAAAAAAAAAAAAAAGAATTAGTCAGACTACTTGCAGATTCTGATTTTCTTCTCTTGAAAATCAGGACCATAACTGTCTTCCAGTATTATGTGACATCTCTCATTTTACATGATCTTTCAGGTATTATTATCAGTCCCTCAGCCGTCACAGCTGCCAGTTTATTCATCAGGATTTTAGTTTTTCTTGCCAGCTGATATGAATCTCACCAAGGTTAATCAAATGCTCTTGATGACTTCTGACTTATCTTGAGTATCAACACCCTCTTTAGTCATTTTTGTTCAGTTGTTTCCAATCACAAAATGTCATTATTCTTGGTTGAGAAAATAGAAGAAAGAATGGAGCTGCTGTTGGCAGTCATCATCATTCCATCCATCCTGAGTAAAGATTTTGGGTGTTCTCTGAGCCTTTCTCCCCAATATAGCTAAAACTTCATTTTGTAGTCCTTGTCTTCCTTTGTCAGCATTAGCATTCCTGATGCTATCTTTACAATTTGGTGGTATGCTCTTCTATTTATTGTTACCTGGCTTTTTGTATATTTCTTTTAAAACTCTAAGCTGGTTGAAGAGTTCCCTGTGCATCCATATCATCCTCTTCTGAAAAATCATATTTTTCTTCTTCATGGATAGTTTCCTTTTGTGATTGATTTTTGAGCTTCTCCCATCCTTTCTGGGCTGACTTTCCCTTAGTCAATGGGATCTTCTCTATTATTCTTCTGAAACCTTTTAAATCTGTTTTGCCCAAGTCTAGGCTATTTGATAGACCATACCTAGATTTCCTCTTCTCCTTTATCACAAATGAGGAATGGTTATTTCCTACCAAGATTCGCACCATTTCTACTCTTATTACCAGTTCCTCTCTTTTAGTGGGAATAGAATCCAGAATATAATTTTTTCCTTGTTGGTTCTTCCACATTTTGAAGGATTTACTTATATAAAACAAGCCAAGTTATTATACTGTTTTTGACAAAAAGATTCATATGTAAATAACTGATCATTTTGCATACTCTTCTGTTCCCTATTACTAGTATCACTACTATAAAACATGCCTCATGGGTTAAATGAGATAATATTTTAGGGGCAGCTAGATGGCAAGTGGATAGAGCACCAGGCCTGAAGTCAGGAGGTCCTGAGTTCAAATCTGATCTTAGACACCTAACACTTCCTAGCTATATGGCTTGGGTAAATCACTTAACCCCAATTGCCTCAGCAAAAAAAAAAAAAAAAAAAAAAAAAAAAAAAAGATGATGATAATATCTTTGAAGAACTTGGCACAATGTCTAGCACATAATAGGCATTAAATAAATACTTATCACCATAACCCCAAGTGTTGTTTCTCAAAATCACAAAATTTGAGAGTTGGAAATAACTCCAGTAGTCATCTAGGCATAATGAATAAAAGCATGGATTTGGAGTCAGCAAGACTTGAGTTCAAATCCTGCCTCAGATTTTTATTAGCTATGTGACCCTGGTCAAGTCACTTAATCATTCTTAATTTTATTTGTAAAATGGGAATAAGAACTGCCTCCCAGGGTTGATCAATGAGAATCAGTGAGATAAATAGTAAAGCAGTTTACAAACCTTAAATAAAGTGCTATAAATTAATTGTTTGGTGATAATGATGAGCCAGTCCCTGAAGAGCTATCAGTTGCTATTATTTTCCCAACGTTTTTCTATCACTTTTGATCTAGAAAGCTGGGGTTTCCAATGTTGATGCAGAAAAAACTTTTTACTGTTTACCATATAAACAATTTAAGGTTAAACATCTGTCATTTCAAATTGACTCTTAGTATAGATGTCTAGGTGAGAAAGCTAACAGATTTCTGGTTATCTTGCAGTATATTAGGAAGCACAAGTCACCACCTCTGACAATTGAGAAAGCTTTGGATGAAGTTCTGAAGGAAATGTCGGATCATTAAATGAAATAGAGATTTGCTTCCAATATAGGTAAGGTTTGAATATCAAAGACTTAAGTTACTAAACTCATCTAGTCTGCCATATTGTTGTGATCACATCCCAGAGCATCTTAAGAATTAGAAGCTGTCAGAGTTCCTAAAGCTCTAAGCACTAACAAAAAGGTTAAGTGACTTCTTCAAGGTCACATGGGTACCAGACACAATTCAAACTCAGGTCCTTTCATCCCAAATCCAGTGTTCCTTCCACTGCATTGTTGTTGTTTCATTTTCTACCTTAAATCTATAAACATAATTACATTTTATATAATCTCTCCCATGTGCTTGCCTGAATCATCACAGATCCAAGTCTAGTCCTGTGAGAAAACCCCTCATTTGGCCCATTTAAAAGTTTCTCAGTTACTTCTGTTCTAGCTTCTCTTAAAAGGGTTTTCCCTGACTCTCTGGTCAGCCTTTTCATAAGCTTTAGAGCCAAAAGAGACCTTGTAGATGATTATTTAACAAGCATTTATTAAGCACCTAATATGTACCAGGCTTCAGGATACAAAAGCCAAAAAGTTCAGTTTTGCCTAAGAGGAATTTACACTCTTCTGAGGGAAAATTAAAATGTACATAGATTGAAAAAAAAACAAACAAATCCAAAAATCATTATAATTGTGCATAGTGTTTGGGTCTTGATAGCAGAAGGCATCAGGAAAGTAGGCTTGAGGTGAATATTGGCATAAACAAGGAAATTCCAAGAGGTGGAGGTGAAGAGGGAGAGGATTCTAGGCACTTGGGACATTATCCAGGGCATGGCAAGTGAGAGAAGGTGGTGATCTTATTTATCCCCCATCCCAGGTCATATAGGTAATATAACTAAGTACAGTCCCTTCTCTAGTGTGCGTTAAGCCCCTATCTTTCCCTTCCTCCCTGAGCTTCATACACAGCACTGATAGGCTTCTCCTCTCATGCCCTCAGTTCCTCTTCATCCCTTTACTCTGCTTAAGTGTAGTTGTAATCTCAAGGTTCTTCTCACTCTTCTTATCTATTCCATCCATCCCCACATCTTCAAAAACCACTCCAAATAACTGTTAAGACATCACATCAGCAGCAAACAAAACTGTTTCCTCCAAAACCATCTTTTCCTCCAATTTCCCACTTTGTGTTATTGGCTTTGTCTTTTTAACATCCAAATTTAAATCATCTTTGAATATTCTCATTTCTTCAAAATCCCATCAAGTTAATTGCTTAGGTCTTTGGGTTCTATCTCTGAAACATCTTTCCTATTTTCCAATCCAAATGTTGCAGCAATTACTGTAGCATTCCAATAGCCTCCCAAAGTCTTTTTGCTCCTCTCTCTTTAAAAAAGTCCTTCTATTTCACAAAACCAAGTTTCCAAACCATAACCATGTTCTGATGACCCTGCTACCCCTAGACCTTCAAGCAAATCCCTGTGACCTACCTACTGAAGAAACTCTTTCTTTAGCCTTCAGCTTGCTGCCTCCATACTCTTGCAACCTTATGTCATAGTCTCGTATCTCTTGGCCAAATTGAGGCTATGACTGGGTATGCTTATCTTGCCCTTTCTTTCCTCCAAGTCCCTGATCAAATTGTCCCAGTACCTGCAATGCACTGCCCAACATCTCCCTCTCCATTTAAATCTTTCACATTCTTTACACTTTACATCCTTTACATAGAGTCTATGATCTAAAAGAAGTGTTCACTGATCATCTTTCCTTTCCTTTTGAAAATAGTTTCCTTTGGATTAAATTTTGCCTCAACATTAATTACGTACCTACTTTAACTCTCATAGCATTGTTAATACCGGCGCTTATAATCACATGGCTTACAACTTGTACATACTTAAGTGCTTAATAAACACTTGCCAAATAAAATGTGACAATGGGTTAACAATACAGTCATACTATAGGGCAGCACCCCTTGTCCTTCCCCCCTTTCTACCTGTAACATTGTTAGAGGACAGTATTAACCCCTACTTTTCCGTTCTGTTGCTATATTTGAGTAAGATGAGACTTGGTCTGTGGTATCTTTGTAATTAATAGTAAAATAAAATAGCCGCCATTTTTAATTTTATTTTACCAAGTTTTTTCTTTGGCTGAGAAATTATACATAAAACCCCTAAAACAGATTAATGTTCCTGGCTTGTAAAAATCAGAAGGTAAGATAGCCATACATATATATTTGCACTTTTTTTGTTCTGTCAAGTTTCCCAAAGAGAATACTTTTGCCATAATGACATGGAGACTCTCCTGTCATTTGGATGCCTAGAGTGTTTGTGAATTTCCAGCTGTCACTAAAGCTTCAGTTCCTATTTCCTTGCCTTGTTTGAAAGTAAAGTCCTTGAAGACAGGAATTAATTCATTTTTGTCTTTGTATCCCCAACATTTGGCAAAATAGGGCTCAATAAATGCTTGCTAATTGGTTGACTTGGAGATATCCCTGGCCAGTTCAACTCATTCATCAAGATTTATGGATCAGAGCACTGATGAAATTGTGGATATTTAAAACACTTTGCAGCATTTGTCATCAAATCAATACATTCTTGATTAAATAATTTAGTCACTCTCTAATCATAGGTAGTGAGCTATGCTTATAATAGTATCAACTCCTAGACTTAAAACAGCTAGCAAAACTCCCTTTTTTTCTAAACTAAGACATTAAACACATTTCTTTATAAAAGGTCTTTATTTGAAGGCAAAACAGTAAAATCCACAAGAAATTTGTAACATCACACGTTGACATTTTATTCTGAATCAGACACAGTTGTATAGTTTCACAGCTACAGGAAATCTAGAACAGAATCAAATATTTCATCACCTTGGGTCAAAGAGTTTGGGAGAGATTTCTGCATCTTTTAAAACAAAAGTTCCAAAATTGTTAACTGTACAACAAATGGCACTACACCAAAGTGCCCACAGCACTCAGCTCTATATGTTGTTGTCACATACTTATTAGGGTATTTAGATAATGTCCAGAAAAAGAAAACTGCTCTTGAGGTTTCCAGTAATGCCTCACAATGATAATTTATACTTTTATTCCTCTTCCAACTCCCCTTGCTATTTTGGTTTCAATATAAAAATGATGAATACACAGAGCTGTAAAATTTTTAACTTTGCTTAGATGCCCAAGACAGAGTGTAAGTGGGCTGTGAGCACACAGGTGCTGGTGTTCAGGTCCTCCTATAAATAAAAAACATTAAGTACATATAGCTTTTTCAAAGGTCAGCATCTCTAAAACAGGAAGATGGTTTAGCCCTATGCCCTCATATCAGTTTGCTCCCTCCTCCATTTCAAATGGCTAACATTTGAGAAAAATATAAACTTAATCCTAAGTGTCAGTGTATTCTAGAGGAATTAGGCTTTGAATGATCTCTATTAGGGAAAGTTTTAGATAAATATACACTTGACTAAAACTAAATTAAATGGTATTAAAAAAAAATGCAGGTCATCTTCAAAACAAAAAGTTCTTACTTTAAATATTGTGTAGTAAAGTCTGGCCTTAGTTTTTATTACTACACAACCAATAATTTTAAGTTAGGGTAAAGCACATCCTGGCTTTTGATCTATTTCCTTGTTGGCTAAATGGCAATCACTTAATGTCTTTTCCTCAAGATACTAGTCTTGACTTATGTAAGATGCTCAAATTTGATTTAAAGAAGGTGCAAGACATCCACTTCTTCAGATTTCAAGGATTCCTATTCAGGGAGTGGAGGATCCTGGATTTCACACTTCACTGGAAAGGACAAAAGTTCATGTGTAAATGGTGAAGATGGTTGTAAGAGCTTCCATATCCTTTTTCTTTTGAAATTTTTTTGATATTAAGCATTCAAATCACAGATGAGCATAAGGATGCAGTTTTCCATTATATTCAGGTGTAGGTCAGTATTACATGCCATGATCTTCCCATTTTATTTCCTGTCACTCTCTCAGAGAAGTAAACCTTGATAAAACCAAGTTGTTACTATGATCCTGACTTCCATACAAAGTATCAATTTAGGATTAAAATTTCTAACAAAGGACAGAAAGGCTACGCAGCAGGTAGACAACAAAGAAGTGATTTTACTTATAGCAAAACTTTTCCAAAAAAGATTAACAAAATCCAAAAAAGACAGTTTTCAACAACAACAACAAAAAAAAGTTTTAACTTTTGAATCTTCCATGTTAAATTTTAGCCATGTAGCCTAGGCAACATGAGAGCCCTGCTCTCTTAGTGGAGAAACTCAACCAATTTACTTACATTCATCCCTGGCTTTCATACGTGCAATGAACGAATAACTTTTGTTTCTGCGGTAGTTTTCATATGGATCATCCAAAGCAACTCCCACTCCCTTGTACTGATCCCATTTATCTCTGATATCCCCCCCTTTTATCGGGTCTTGAATGCCTTGCTCCTTCACTCCCAGGCCACCTGATCCACTCCATCCTTGGGGAAAAAAGATGAAATGGACATTTATCAATCTAGAAATGAATTTTAATGAAATAATGCATTTTAAAGTAACCTCTAACAAGAATACTGAGAAGTCTTTGGAAGGTACACATCAATTGTCTAGGAGAAAGCTAAAAATCAGTATTAAATCCAGGAATGATTATACTAAAAGTCTATATATATATATATATATATATATATATATATATATTTTTTTTTTTTTTTTAAAAGCACCCAACACTTTCAGAAGTGCCTAAGAAACACTGCCAACTTTAGAAACAAAAGAATGTTATATAATGATAGTTCATGTTAAAATAAACTATAAAGTATTAAGATACTTGTGGCATAATGGAAAAAAATATTAGATAGTGGTTCTAATGACTGGGCTATATATGACTTCCCATGCTATCTACTCCTCCTTTTATCCTGTTTCCTTATGTGCAAAATGGTGATTAACAACACTTGAACTCCCTGCCCTCACGGGTTTGTTGTAAGAAAAAGGCCTTGAAAACCTCAAAGCACTACTTAAAATCATGATTGTACAAATCCCCATAAGAGCTTGCTAATAGAAGTGGTCATAAGAACCATCACCATTTAGCAGATAAAAAATTAAGTTCAGAAATATGGGCTTTTTCTTATGATATTAAGTAATAGGTTCATCAGAAAAATCTTACCCATTTTCACCAACATTTGGTGTCCTTTATTTTCTTCTCCAAGTCTTGAATCAGGTATAGGTGGTGCTGAATTAGAGCCCAAACCAGCCGAGGAACTAAAATTAAGACAGGTTTGTTGTTTTATAAAGTGCCTTCAGTGGATCAGAAAACTGAGCACAATACAACAGTAAAAACTAGGAAAGTCAAGTATGCAAAGGCCTATAATTTGGATAAATGTAATGGGTTAATTATAATCATAATTATAAAATTATAATTAGAATATTTAGATATAATTATAACAGGCTTATGCATAGAACTATGCCAAGCTCAATATGAGACTTCTAATTAGGACTTATTATTAATATTCATATTCACAGAAAAGCACCAGAAGATTATGATGAACTATTTATAAACAGTCTGCTAGTGGTCATTTAAAAATGAAGAGGAATCTTACGGGGGAGTAGGACTCCGAGATCGGGATCGACGCCTTCTTCCTGGGGAGTAAGATTTTGACCTGGACCTGGACCTTGACCGTGACCTGCTGCGTGAAGAACGGGACCGGCTTCTGCTCCTGTATCACAAAAGTGTCTAAATTCAGTTACACTTTCCTCCAGAAAAAATGAGCATGAACATCTAGCCTTGAGAATCACGAAGGGGCTCTACTTCATGAAGAAAGGCCCAATTGTGACCTACCTAGAGCGGGAACGTGAATATGAACGAGAACAGGAGCGAGACCGTGACCTTGAGTATGAACCAGATGATTTGGAAGATCTTGAATTGGATCGTGAAGAAGAACGGCCTCTACTTTTAGACCTGCTACGAGATCTAGAAGGTCCACTGCAAAGAGAATTTATAGTGAGCAAAATATTTTGATAGCTCTACTATATCTCTGGAGCCACACCCACAAAATACAAATGTTTAATTAAACCTGCCCTAAATTAATCTTTTTTTTTTTTTGGCTTAAAAACTAGCCACATCTCACCTCTGAAGGAAAAAAGGCAGGAGACTTTTTCATCTAGTCTTATTGAAGAACTTGAATAAACAAATCTGACTAGAGGCCCCCTAGTGATATTAAAATAAACACCCTGTTTTTAAACCTAAATTGCTTTTTTTCTTCCTGATATATTATTAAAAGTCTTTAGCAAATAATTTCCTCAAAATATGGATGCTGTGGCTTTAGCATCTAGAAGCAACACTACTACTCTCTGATTTTAAGGAATTTGCAGATTCCTAATGCAAACTCTTGAATTTCTTTCTGAATATTAACAAGTAGCCACAATTCAGCATGATCTCTTATTGTTGAAGGCAGATTAAGACAAACAAGGCATTCATTCTATTGTATTAGCAAGAGGAAATTGGTAATGACTTTGGTCGTATTTTAATGGGCCCAAGGAGTACCATTTGTTTGAACATACAATTCAAGGCACCAGAAATAATAATAATAATAATAAAAAAAAAAAAAAAAAAAAAAAAAAAAAAAAATTTGTTTTAAGTTCTCACCTGTTTCTCTTTTCCTGCCCTTTTCTCCTCCTGGCTCTCATTTTTGCTCTGAAGAACTCATACAGCCCATTCTGTTCCCAGCCTTCACTGTAAGACATGTATGTTTTCCTGAACAACCAATTCTGAGCATCTCTTCTTCAGATGCCATAATTTTTTTTTTTTAAAAACAACTTAAAGAGAGTATGCAAAATCTGGATCAGAGGTCTCCAATATCCTAGGCCATACCACATTATCATTCCTAGCAACCCCAAAGAAAATCTTGAACATAGAAAAAACTTCTTCCATATTGTAGTTTGTTGGAGAACTAGATCCTCTTGGCTTCAAATAATTTAGCAAATGGCTGAAGTGTCAAATAACTTCTAATTTTTACCATTCAAAAGACTACTCATTTTTTTCATTTTAATCCAGCAAATTAAATCCAGTTCAACCAATTATGAAGTAGTTGTATGGACTCTTTGGATACAATCAGATAAAACCAGACTTAAGCAGAATGTGTTAAGTGCTCAGGATGGGTCAGAAAAGCAAGAGAAAGTCAGTAGAGAGGGATTAACTTTTCTCTGAATCAGTCAGAAAAAAATTCCTATTGGATACAGGACATGAGCTAGGCTTCAATGAAAAATTGGGTTTTGAAGCATATTTTGTTCAGTAAATGCAAATAAAAAGTAGGACAAAGCAGAAAAGTCAGGAATAATAAATAAAACATTGAGTGAATATTTTTTTCATTCTAATGAAAAGACTAGGGAGAACCACTGGAATTTCAGCTTAGTTTGACAGAATTGGGAGAGAGTGTAAAGGGTTAAATGCTTTTCTACCTAGAGCTCAGGCCTGGCTGAATTAAATCTCTCTTCTGTAAAAATATCTTAGCTCTATTCTGATTTCTTGACTACTCTGTGTGGTAGGAAGACTTGCTATTAATCACTATCACTATTATTTCCATCACTTATTTCTAGATAACCCAACCAAGCTATAGAAATAAGCTGATTTCCCCAAGGTCAGATGGATGATTGGTGGTAATGCCAAGACTAGAATCTCCATACTCTCCTCTGTCTGGGCCACAGTGACTACACCATACCAACCCTTACCTGTTTCTAGGTCTATCATGGGATGGAGGACTATAAAATGCCTCCACTGCTGCCAAGAGCCTCTCGCTGGGAGGCATGGGGGGTGGAAGACGTATGTCTTTTGGATCCAAAGGCTTATACTCATGATCTTCTAGCTGCAGGAGATAAAAACACACATTTGATACACCACACAATTCACTTACTAAGTCAATTCAAATAAACATTTATTAAGCATTCCCTTGTGCAGGGCACTCTGCTACACTCTTAAGAATGCAGAGGTGGAACAAGACAGTCCTACCCTCGTGGGGCTTACAGCTTAACAAGAGACTACAACATGCACACAACACGTGAATTAGAACATGATAAGTGCGTACGTATGAGAGGACAAAAGCCATAATACAAGAGACAAGGACAAAGATTAATTTCAAATTGCAAAAGGGAAGGGAAAGAGGAAATCAAGATCATGGGTGTCAGCTTGAAGCAACCTCGAAAGCCATGTAGGCCGAGCTAAACAGAACATGAAGGACCAATCAAACTGTGTCTTTGCCTGGAATCCTTGACTGAAGAGGAACTTGCTACCTTTCCTGGCAGCCCACTCCATCTTACTATGACTCTAGCTGTTAGAAAGTTTTCCCTTTAAATAAAACCTAATTTTACTTCTTTCCTACTTTATCTTTTGGGGCCAAGCAGAACATATTTAATCTAGATAAAAGTCCTTCATATAAATAGCTGACAGTTATCATGGTCCCCTCCCCTGCCCTCCAGATCAAGGAGGACATGTGATCCTCATATGGCATGAATCTGAGGGCTTTCATCATCCTAGCTGTACTTCCAGGAACACTGTGCAGCTTTCAATGTGGTTCCCAGACTTGAAAACAAGTCTCAAGAAGGGGTTGAATCAAAGCAGAATTCACCTCTTGTTGCTATACCAGGTTGGACTGGGAGTTCAGGAAAATCATGTAATTATTCATACCATCAGAGACATAGCAATATTAGGAAAGGGATTTTTAAAAATCTATAAGATAATAAATTTCATACAGAATTTCTTTTTAATTTTAACTTTTGTCAGTAATTTTTGGATCATGTCATCCAATGTATTAGCTACTTCCTCTCAATTTTGCAAATTTAATAAGCATGCCATGTGTGTTTTTATCCAAGTCACTGAAAAAAAAAGTTAAAACAGCATGAGGTCTAGCACAGATTTCTGGGGTACCTTTGGAAATTTTTCAAACTGATATCACACCCTTAATGATCCACTTTGTAACTAGTCCCATGTTCTTCCATCTTTTCACAGAATGACACTTTGTCAAATGCTTTACTAAAATCTAGGTTAAGAATTTTCTGCAATATTCCCTTGGTTTATCAGTAGGGTATCCCAATCAACTAGATCCTATTCTGGATGGCTCTGTAGAATCACTTTTGTGGTTATCCACTAATAACTGCTTTTATAACAAGTTGTAGAATTTTGCCAAGAATCTTAAGTCAAAACTCACAGCCTTTCTGTTCCCTTAAAAGGGGGTGGGGGTGGGGAAAGGGGCCATCTATCCTTCAGTCTTGCAGTATATCCCCAATTCTTCCCACTATATCCACGATCTGGAACACTGGCTCATAGGATGTAGTTCATTAAGGCCAGGTGATCTGAACTCATTCTGGGAAACTACAGGTTCTATTACTATCTCTTTTCTTAGCTTAGATATTAACTCCTTTTTAGCTACATTTATTTTGTCATTTTCCATCCACAAATTATCTCCTTAGCAGAGGAAAAAAAAAGCAGAAAATAAACTCTGTTTTGTTTTCATTATTCTAAGCAAAAGTTTTGTCCTGCTGATCCAAAGAAAAAATTTAAAAGCCTTATTTGTTACCCATGGCTTTACTTGGGTAAAGAAACCTTTAAGGTTTAACATTCCTAACACTAACCTTGAAACTATTAATCACTTCTCAGATCACCCTGTTATTCACCTTACTTTCCTCTTTTGCACATTAAAAAAAAAAATCTCACTAAGTTGATTGGTGAGTTCCCTATGCATGGGTGCTAATGTCTTTAGATGACTTTCCCCTTCCATACTAGAACTGTTTCTCTTTGTGCCTTCAGACTTTGTTCTGGGTTTCCCATATCTACTAGGTCAAGTTCTTGTGGACAATTTTAGTCCATAGGATTCCTAACTATCCTTTTTCTGAATTCTTTGAAATATGCTCTCCTCCAAATCCATGGTATAATCCATATTGTTGTCCAAGCCCCAGTATGTTTGTTGTTACAATCAAATAAAAACCCCATGGCATTTCTCTTTGTTGGTTCCTCTACCTTTTGAGAGAAGGATTCTTTGACATGGTGGTAGTCAAGATGGCTACTGAAGATAGGAGAGGATTTCTATGGGTGAAACTGGGGACAGGGGCTAATAATGCACAGGGTATATAAAGAAAGAAAATGCTCAAATATAGTTTGTGAAGGGGAATAACAGGAGATAAAGCTGAAATGAGTTAAAATTTAAGGGCCTTGAACGCCAGACTATGCAACAGCATTTTGTCTCAAAGGTAATGGGAAACAACTACTGAGTTTTAGAGTAGGGGAGAGATGTAGCCAGACCAGCCTGTATGGTAGAGAGATTATGCTAGTAGCCTATGAAGGCTGGACCAAAGAGAGACTAGACTGGAAAACCATTTAAAGAGAGGAACATACAGGAGTTCAGATGATCAGAAGACAAGTTAATTTGGTAACATTGAAAATAGAAAGAAAGAGGCTGAGGAACAAGCTATTACAGAGAGAGAATCAACAGGACTTGGCAACTAATTTATACATAGGGTAAAGGAGAAGGAAGAGTCAGATTTTTCCAACAAGCATTTTTTATTGAGTACCTACTGTGTGCTCTGCTAGCTGTGTGGCTTCTTTTTGATACCAGAAACACTGTTAGTAAACACCATCTTTGAATACAAAAGGATAGCAATGTTCCATATACACAGCTTTTTCGTCCACTGCAAGTTTTATCACCTTTCTCATCCAACTAAGTATCTTTCACCTTACAGCTCAGTAGTACTTAGAATCTCTTACATTGATGCCTTCCCAGGAATGGCCTGAGCAGTAAAGGTATAGAACAACACTGATGTGGGAATGTCTAACAACTTGTTAGGTAGGAGGGCCATGCAGTGTACCAAAGACAGTCTGGCCTGTGGGGAGAGCAGCAACCAATAGTCCTCACTCCCTTGACTACAATCTGTGTAGAGGTTTACAATACAATATAATGGGGAAGAGTTGAAACTTAAGGAATTCCCTCATACTTTTGTAATTAAGATGGCTTTCAGAGCCTTTACCTGGATGGTCTTTCTGACAATATTAGGGCTGAAAATAAAACATAGGAGTAATGAAAAACAATGAACTAAATAGAAATGAAGGCAGCTCTTTTATCTCTGCTGGCCTTCTTTCATCTCTAGTTATTAAGCTTTTATGCATCTAGAATCACAGAGCTGGAGTCAGGAGGGAGCATGTTACCAAAGCTCATGTTTTAGAGATGAAGAATCTGAGGGCCTTTTCAGGGCACCTACTCCACAAAGCCTAACCTCATCCTTTGGTTGGACACAGTCCTTCCTTTCTCCGACTTGGCAGAGATGACAGTCCCTCTTCTACCCCCTGATGCACTTCTCTAGAAAGTAATGAAGCATAGAGGAAAGGACAGTGACATTGGGAATGAAAAAGGACCTGGGCTGGACTCTGATCTCAGCTGCATTAATTTTAACCATGTCATTTCACTTGTCTGGACCTTAGTGTCCTCATGTGTAAAATGTGGACAATTATTCTTGGAATACCCACCTCACAGAGTGAGTATAAGCACCATGCTTTGCAGTATCCTTAAAGTGCTATATAAATGTTATCTTAGTCTGTTTTTTGTTATAATGAATTTTTGTTTATGTGTTGTAGTCCCATTACAACAAAACTCCAGAGAGCAAAGATGGCATCAGATTCAATTCACAGGATGAAAGAATCTCAATCTGAAAGAAATGGAGGTCAAATGGTCCAGCCTCTACCTGAAAAGGAATCTTTTCTTGAAGACCTGAAAGTATAGGGAACCCATTGTTCCCAAAAGGAGCCACATGACTTTTGGACTGTTCAGATTGTTTAGTTTGTCCTATGACAATTAAATTTGGCTTTTGTAACTTCCACCCATTGCTCTTAGTTTTGGCCTTTAGGGTGTTCTACTTGACCCCCCTTCAAACACTGCAGACAGTTCTTAACCACACAGTTGCCTCTCTGCCAGATTAACCATTCCCATTGATTTCTAGTGCATACTCTCCAGTTTTTCAATAACCCTCCTAAATAGGGCATCCAAAATTAAATTAAATTCAACAAACATTTATTAAGTGCATATATTATGCAGAGAACTGTACTACGTGTTGGTAGAGATACCAAGTTTAAAGAAGACAGTTTCTGCCCTAGTGGAGCTTACAATCTAGCAGAAGTAGAAGAGTACATAATATATCACATGCATTAGAATGCAAAACAAAATGCTATAAAAATAAGACTGTGGTGTTAATGGAATATGGGGGGGAAGGTAGCATGAGAAGGAATTGAACACTTGAAAGGGAGAAGGGTATTGCAGTTGTAGGAACAAGATAAGCAAAAGACTAGAGGTCAGAGATTCAAAGATTTAGAGTTGGAAGATCCTTTAGCACACATTTAGTTCAGCACTTTCTTTATGGAGGAGGAAACTGAAGTCCAGAGAAGTTAATTGACTTGGCCAGAGCTACACAGGTAGTAAAAAACAGAACCAAGTTTTGATCACAGGTTCTCTCAACTCCAAACAGCACATTTTCAAATCATACCAAGTTACCACCACTGTGGTCGACACAGTTATACTTAGCTTTCTATCTCCCTCAGCTGGGCACTAAGCACAGGGCCCTAGCCTCTTAAATGTATGCATTTAGCAAATGTTTGTGGCAGTGAATTTTCCAAAAAAGTAAAAGCACTTTAGAGACAATAGTGGATTATGTGACTGAGGAAGGGATGAACAGTCAAGCATCACTGAAGGGAAATGCATTCACAGACCAATCCAGCTTTGGCAGCAGCTTCTGGCTGAGAAGTCTCTCATCACACTTTAAAAAGTACCTGAGTAAAGTCCACCCGGTAAACTAGAATAGGAAAAGTAAAGGATGAATTCAAAATAGCCATTAATGAAGTTGACATTCACAGGAGCAAAATTAGGAAGCAGCTGCTAAAAAAGAAAGTGGCACATGGACATACGTAAAAGAGAGAAATCTCAGGGCAGACAGAGATCATCAAGACTGCCCAGAAACGGACCAGAGCAATGAGAATTTCATTGCATTTCTGAGTTCTGCCACTTTACCTTCACAAGAGGAGCCATCAGTCCAGCAGGTAGGTCAAAGTATGGGACGTTGGGAACCAAGCTGGGGTCATCATGATTCATGTGAGGAGGCCCCTGCCTTCGCATGTGAGGAGGCTGGCCATTGAAGCCATGAGGGGGAGGCCCAAAGTCTGGGTGCTGGGGTCCACCCCATGGAGGATGTTCATTGATCCCAGGATGAGGCAATCGGTGGCCAGGATGGTGATGAGGAGGTCCCATCTCTACACACAAAGGATAGAACATAAGAACTTACAGGCTATTAGAGACCGATAATAAATAGTACATTATTCAAACAAAAAGCTCTCCAAAAAGCAACAAGTTTGCTAAAAAGATACCATCCTCATTTCCAGATGGACTCCAGACATCTTCATATACTTCAGCTCTAATCTCAATCCCTGTATACAGCTCCAGCCACTTCCTATATCTCAGGCTGGCTGGAAGAGGTGGATATGTCACATTGGATGAATGAAAGAAAAGGCAAACTGTCTCCTCTAGAGAGAGTACTCATCAGCTGATTGTGTTAGGGAGGGTCATTAAGATGCTTAGCATGCAAAAGGGTCATTAGATGAACACTGTTATAAGGAACATTTAATTCCCTAGAAACACTACTATACATGAATGCTTAACTGGTTGAATTTATAAAGGATTTCTGTCCTATTTTTGTCAAAGTCTAGTTATGATGAAATCACAGGTTAGAACCAACAGAGGTGGGACTGATTAGAATGACTTGATGATAATAGGCCAGAGCTGGATCTGTGTGTGCAGGACGGCACCTGCTGCTATAAAACTTAAAAATCTCAGGGAGTTGCCTGGAGTCTTGAGAGTATAAGTGACTTCACCAGAGTCACACAGCCAGGATTTGAACCTAGATCTGGCTCTGATACAAGTTAGCTGGGTGATGCAATGGATTGAGTGCCTGATGTGAAGTCATAAGATTCACTTTCAAATCCTGACTTAGATACAGGCTAACGCTCTTCTGATTTCCCATTCTTTATAAAATGAGGATAATAATAGCAATTACTTCCCAGGGTTGGGGTAAAAACTAAATGGAACAACATCCATAAAGTCTTATCAAGGTATAGTTATGCTACCCTGCCACCATAACAGGAGCTCCATTTAGAGAATAACCCTTTAAGAGCTGTAGGATGTTTGATGTGTATTCTCTATTTGCTCTGGGCACATAAGATTAGTCACCTCCCTGGAACTCATTTCAAGGAAGAACACTAGAGAACTTCCTAGAGCTCTCTTGGTTTGAATACTTGGAAAGCACTTAAACTACAATCTAATTGGGTCACTTCACTTTGAAGAAAAGATAAATGGCCAAAGGTCACCCAGGAGATAAGTGGAAGAGTTAGGACCTGCATTTGGTGCCCTGGTGGGAAATCCCATGTACTTCAAACATCTCTTCCTGGCTCTTACTCATGGTACTTCAAGTGTAGTAAGGAGACCTAGCACAAGCTTAGCTAATGATAAGAAAATGAAATTAGCAGAAGCCCTTCTAGAGGATTTGTGAGAATAACATGAATGAAGTTTGCAGAGAGGCAGTTATAATAGGAATCTGAACACAGGTAAAAGGAAGAGGAGGGATACCCAATCAAATTTTGTGAAGTACTGGACAATTTATGTATGAAAGGTCTTGCTTAAATACTTTAAGGGCTCTGATTTCACTGAGATGGGTACTCCCTCTGCTGAAAAAAATCACACCCTATGCAGATGACCCTATATTAGTATGGCTAAAAAAAAAAAAAAAAAAAAAGTTCCATTTAGGTAGTCTTGGTTCTGCTGATAAGCTTCACCCCAGAGTTACCATACTGTCAACTGGATCTGTACCTGAAGGAATGGAACCTCCCCAACACTGTGCTCTGTGGGCATAAGAATTAACAGTCGATGAGCCTGGATTCTTTAATTTCCCTGTTTTGAAAATAATACATCTGGGGGCAGCTACATGGCACAGTGGATCAGCCCTAAAGTCAGGAGATCCCAAGTTCAAATCTAGTCTCAAACCTCCTAGCTATGTGACCCTGTACAAGTCACTTAACCCCAACTGCCTCAGACGGGGGAAAAAAAAAAATTTTTTTTAAATTAAAAAAAAAAAAAAATAATATGTATATATATATATATATATATATATATATATATATATATATATATATATATATATATATATATATATATATATATATATATATATATATATATATATATATATATATATATATATATATATATCTCTGCTTTCTCCACCATCTCCAACTGAAAGAATAAATAGTAAGAGCATTATCAATGGGTCACTCACCAGCAGGAAAATCTCCTTGAGGGTAATCAAAACGATGAGGGTATGGGGGTCTCTCAAATGGATGACGAGGGGGGAAATCTTCCTGCATGAATCGTGGCGGGAAGCGGTTGAAGTTGTGGGGGTGAGGAGGCTGGTTGAACTGTGGATGTTGCTGATGAGGAGGGAATGGTCCCCGGAAGTGGGGTGGTCGCTGCATCCGAAAGGGTGGTTCCCTTTGACCACCACCCCAAGGGGGCTGCTCATGCTGG
Organism: Sminthopsis crassicaudata; assembly: GCF_048593235.1. Classification (NCBI taxonomy): domain Eukaryota; kingdom Metazoa; phylum Chordata; class Mammalia; order Dasyuromorphia; family Dasyuridae; genus Sminthopsis; species Sminthopsis crassicaudata. The sequence goes on along the minus strand of NC_133617.1, from coordinate 58,885,380 downwards.
TTATTCCAAGGAGCATCAAATTGATTATTCCAGTTAGGGTCTGGTTGGTTGTTCCATGGAGGGTCTCGCTGATTGTTCCACCCTGGATCTCTCTGTTCATTCCACATTCCTTCATGGTTGTTGTTCCACGGAGGACAGTGAGGAGGTCCCTGGTGGTGAGGGTAAGGAGGCTGGTCAGGAGGCTATAAAAATAAAGAATGTAATAATATAATCTACTTTTAAGCCAATTAAGAGAGAACAAAGGCACACATGTTTTTACACAGAAGTTTTGAAATTCACAATTCTTAGTCCATTTATATTTTTAACAGGCCTACTAAGTTGGGCTCACCACAGCCCAAGTTTGATGGCTCAACATGGTGTGAAGGTGTTTAATTCTACTTAGCTGGAATAGTTGCAAATATAAACGCAGTGATAATATTTCTGTCTGCCACTGGTGACCCAACTCACCTGACAAATAAGTAATATCTAACTAAACTAAAGAAAAGTTTGTGAATTTAATCAATGGAATCACAAAAGTCACACATTTTTGGAGGATTAAAACTTAAGTAACAGAATGGTACTAGGGCAGCCAGGTGGCGCCATAGTGCAGAGTGCTGGGCTTGGAGTGGAGAAGCCGTTAGTTAAGTCCAGACTGGGCAAAAGTCATTTAACCCTATATGCCCTAGTTTCCTCATCTATAAAATGAGCCAGAAAAGGAAATGGCAAACCACTTTGTTATCTTTGCCAAGAAAACCCCCAATAGCGTCACAAAAAATCAGGTATGACTAAACAGCACTAGAATGGTAAATCAGAAGTCACAGAATATACTTTATTTTTCTTGGGGGGTAAGGAGGGATGCCCCAACATGGGCTAATATGGAAATATGCTTTGAATGATTTTATGTGTAAAATGGATATTACATTGCTTGCCTTCTTGATGGATGGAAGAGGGGCTACAGGGAGAAAAAGAAGACTCAAGGAGCCAGTGTCCCATATATCCACTATGCCATCCAGCTGCCCCAAGGAAAAGAATTTAGAACTCAAAATTTTAAAAATTAATGTTTTAATTTTTTTTTAAAGGGGGTAGAATTTCAGATCTTAGAGAGTTCTTAGAACACAGAATGTCAGAGCTGAGGGAGCCCTTAGAACCCAGCATGTCAGAGCTGGAAAAGCTCAGAACCCAGGATGTCAGAGCTGGGAGAGCCTTTAGAACCCAGCATGTCAGAGCTGGGAAACCTCAAAATCTAGGATGCCAGAGCTGGGGCTGGGGGGAGGAGAGAGAGGGAGGGTTCCTTAGAACACAGGATGTCAGAAGTGGTACATAACCTTAACTAGACCCTGTTGTTCCCTTTGTATTTAGAATTCTTAACAGTAACAGTTCCAAACCTTTTCCTCTCCTAAAATTTCTAAAAATATCTCTAAGCCCCAAATTTACCAGAGAGTCTGCTGCTTGACAGAAGAGACTGGGGACACCTTACAAAACTATTATTGCCTTCTACTCTTTGGTCACAAAGAGGATTGGAATGGAACCTGAGAGATCAGAATCTGAATCCAATTACTCAGACTCCAAATTCTATTCTGCCACAAGGTTCTCCTTATTCTTGTTCTAAACCCGCTAACTTGCAACCTTCATCTTTTTCCCTCATCTGTGTTAGGATCTTAGTGCAAGTAGATACCCACTTTTCCTCTCTTATCTCCTGGATCATTCACAAAATGCTTAAGCAACTTAAATTGTAAACATCTTCTGTTAACTCTGGTATTTAATCTCTCTTTAGTCCCACCTTTCCTCTCTATCTGATGTGGTCATTTCATTACTATTAATGTCCTATTAACTTGTACTCACTTCCCAGGAGACTCTGTGCCTTACCAATATTCCTGCATTCTATTTTGTACTACAGTTATCTGTGTATGCATTCCACCCTCCTATTAAGCTATAAGCGCTATGTGAATAAGGACTACATCATAAGAGAACATGTTCTCTTCCAGCACTTAACCAAAATATCTTTTACATAGTACATTTTCATGTATTTCAGCTTAATTCTGACAATATTAGAGCTCGAAAGATTCTTAGAGATTATTTTACAGATGAGAAAACTGAGGCTGAGAGAAGGGCATTGCCAACGGGCAGCTTTTCAGAAATGTCTCCTCTTTGGAGAACACCCAAGTTAGGGTTGCTGTGAAAATAGATCAGATCCAGCATATCCATCTATTTATATATCCCCCTGAGGCAATTGGTGACTTGCCCAGGGTCACACAGCTAGAAAGTGTTAAGTGTCTGAGGCCAAATTTGAACTCGGGTCCTCCTGACTTCAGGGCTGGAGCTCTATCCATTGAGCTACCTAGCTGTTCCTGATCCAACATATTTTATAATTTCCTGTGATATTCATGAACTTCCCCAAATGTTCTAATACCCAGGAAATGTTTTTAATGAAACAACAACATGACACTTATAACTCTCTTTCCCTGATACAGTACCTGTTGTTGTCCCCAGGGAGCAACAGGATGAGGTTGGTCAAACCAAGGTGGTTTATTGGGAGGAATGGGCTCATGGGGCCCAGGTCCTCTTGGACCAGGGGCTGCAGCAGGGTCTTGTACACCTCCCCCTGAAGCATCATATTCAGAAGAACCTGGCATTGGGATGGGAGGTTTGTTGTCATCTATAAGAGAAATAGAAAATAAGTTATATAAGGCTGCCATGTTTCTGGAAACAGTGATTACATGTAAAAGCATCATGCCTGAAAACCTAATGCAGGATGCTTCTAATACAATTCTGTCCTTATTCATTATTACTATAGAAATTATGCTGAATTAAACCTCAAAATATGGTATTTAAAACACTGGAGAAATACAATGTCTGGAATACCTAAGTATTCCACTTCTTAAACAATAACAAAGTCACATGATTCTGTTCTCATCCCTTTTTCTCCATTTGTATAGCCTGAAACATTTTTCATTTCATATCTGAAGGGATATCATATGAAGAAAGGAGAACTGGTCTATCTGGCATCAGCAGGCAGAAATAAAGAACAAGAAAGGACAATACAGAGGAATACAGACTTCAGCGTTTTATAAAGAAAAAGACCAATGCCCCCTCCTGCTGCAGATAGAACTGATACAATAAAACCATTCAGAGTGGGCCTGGGAATAGCCTGTACAGCACTGCTCCAGTCCACAGTACAGAGTTCCTTTTTTTTCCCCCTGAGGCTGGGGTTAAGTGACTTGCCCAGGGTCACACAGCTAGGTAGCGTTAAGTGTCTGAGACCAGATTTGAACTCGGGTCCTCCTGAATTCAGGGCTGGTGCTCTATCCATTGCGCCACCTAGCTGCCCCTACAGAGTTCCTATTTAATACCAACCTAAATCACAATGATGGTATTTTTAAAAAAATTTTTCTGACAGTACATATGCATGGGCAATTTTTTTTACAGCATTATCTCTTGTACTCACTTCTTTTCTGAATTTTCCCCTCCCTCCCTGTATCTCCTCTCCTAGATGACAGGCAATCCTATACATACGAGAATGTTAATGATCATTTGTAGAACACTTTAAAATCTGCCAATCACTTAGTATACAGTCTCCCATTGGAGTCCCAAAACAAGTCTTCTGAGATATTATGATCACATTTTACAAACAAGGAAACCTGGAGTTTACACCATTTAGGACTAGATGAGAAATCTGAGATGATGTAGTCAAAGCCTGATAGATTTGAAACTGGAAGTCTCTACTCAAGTAGTAGGAAAGGCCAAATGCTAGATCTAGAACCGGGAAGATTTGGATTTGATTCCTATCTTACACATTAGGAAGTCAGTCACTTAAAAATACAATACAGCCTCAAAATACAATACAGTTTTCTAAGTCAAATGAGGGGCCGAAGTCACTTCTAACTCCATTACTCATCAACTGCCTACAGGGAATTTCAACCTCAACAGGTCCAAAACAAAACTCATTCTCTTTTTCCCCAACACTTAGACTCTACTGAATTTCCCAATCACTGTCCAGAGTGCTGATAATTATCCTCCGGGTCAAACACACCCAACTCTTCACCATTATTCCACATATGCAATCTATTGTCATTACTGATCATTTCCACCTTTACAACATCTTTTCCTCCTCTTTACTCACCCTGCCACCAACCCAGGATAGCTTGGACTTGAAAAAGGCTTTCAGTGCAACTGCCTGCCTTAAGCCTTGTCCCAAATATAGTCTTGTACTTTACTTGGTCACCAAAATGCTCTTCCTCAAGCTGAAGATCTGACTATATCACTTGCTAATGGAACATCCAGGATCAAAAATAAAACTCTGATGTTTGAAGCCCTTAGTCACTTGCCCCCTATGCTTTTCCAGGCTTCTAAAAATTTTTAGCAGAGGGCTATATTTTAAGTCTGGAAGACCATAGTTCAAATCTTACTGCAAACACTAGCTAGGTAGCTTTGGGCAAGTAACCAAATCACTCAGTGCTTCAGTTTCATCCTCTGTAAATTGAAGAATTTACAGGGCTATGGCCCTAAGATCACATCAAGATCCTCTGATCTCATTCTATACAACAGAATAATGACACACAAAGAAGTCAAGTCATCTGTTGTACATTCAACAAGCACAAATATATTCACATCAAATTCAGTCTCCTCGAGACATACATGAACTGATGCAAAGTGAAATGAGTAGAATCAGGAGATCATTATACACTCCAACAATAATACTACATGATGATCAAATCTGATGGCTGTGGCTCTCTTTAACAATGAGAGGATCCAAATCAGTTCCAATTGATCTGTAATGAACAGAACCAGCTATACCCAGAGAAAGAACATTGGGAAATGAGTATGGACCACAACATAACATTTCTACTCTTTCTGTTATTGTTTTTTTTGTATTTTTGTTTTTTTTCTTCTCAGGTTATTTTTATCTTCTTTCTAAATCCGATCTTTCTTGGGCAACAAGATAACTGTATAAATATGTATATATTGTACTTAACATATACTTTTAACATATTTAACATGTTATGGGACTACCTGCCACCTAGGGGAGGGGATGGAGGGAAAGAGGGGAAAAGTTGGAACAGAAATTTTTGCAAGGGTAAATGTTGAAAAATTACTCATGCATATGTTTTGAATATAAAAAGCTATAATTAAAAAAAAATTAGTCTCCTCAAACTCTAAAGTACAAGCTTCTGACTAATAATTTTTAAATGTCTAAAAAACAATTTTTGATAGATTATGTCTACACTTCTATCTCTCCTGAGCTATAGCACAAAGACAAATTTGCAGTGGATCTGTTAGAGGAAAAGAGAAACAGGCATGGCAACAAAAGGCCAAAATTTGATGATGTTTCTGCCACTTATGGACCCTGTGACTTGGGGACAAATGCCTTTCCACTCTATACCTGTTTTTTCAGTTCCAAATTAGGGATAATAATGTTCTTACTATCACTCCCTCTTTTATAGTTTTTCCTCCACCTCAAGACAACCATATGCAACATTTCAGAAATCAGATGCCTTTCTCTGGAAATAAGGTGATGTACAGGTTGTCTTGGAATAAGACCTGACCCATGACTCAGCTCAAATGGCTTCGAACGCACCTGGCTGTGTAGTTGGAGGGGCAGAGGGTGCAGGTGTGGGCGCTGGAGGTGGGGCAGGCGGGGGAGGTGTGGATTTCACTTCGCTTTCCATGGGTGGGATCTGGATCTGCTGTGGGGGTGGCTGCTGCTGCTGTTGCTGCTGTTGCTGTTGTTGCTGCTGCTGTTGCTGTTGCTGCTGCTGCTGCTGAGCTAAGCTGTTAACAAACTCCTCATGCTGAGTCTTCAGGGTCTGTATCTGTTGTTGGAAGGCCATCTGAACTGGCTGTACCACAGCTGCATATTCAATGATCAGTGTTGCCTAAACCAATGAAAACCACAAGTCAAACATGAGCCAAAAAACATTTTTACAACAGGTGTCCAAACAGCAGTCTCTGGGATCATTCTTTACTTTTTAAGTATCTCATGAGCACCATTTCCTTTTTTATATCATTGTAAACTTCCCAATGACTCCTTTTTCCTAAAGGAAGACTTACATTTACTCTTATTCAGTGTCACTTAGATTCTCTATTCGATGTCAATTGGATTCTAAGTCTGCTAAAATATACCCTCTCCCCAAAATAAGTAAAGCTGATGGAAACAACACACCAGTTGTTGTAAAATGACAAGTCTATACTACCTCCCAAGGTTCCCCACAGAGCATCCTAAGTCTTTCAGGGCAGCCTACTTACTCTATATTCATTAATAAGTCACAATTTATCTTGAAAAGATTCCACATATGTATTCTGTGGCCTAAGCTTCTTTCTAGTTTTAAAAACTCTCAAGTAGTTTGTTATATAGATGGACTTCAAGGTAAGCAAGAGATACTTGTACTTGTGTACAAATGAGTTTTTTAAAAAAATAAATGACATGCTCACAACACTTGAATCCTGCTACTGATAGAAATCAATGCCAGTTCAGAGGGGGGGGGGGGGGTATGTGTGTGCGCGTGTGTGATGTTTTCTGATTTCATTCACAAATGAATAACAATTGTGGAGATAGCAGCATTTACTTGGGTCATGTTATTTTAAAAAAGCAAGTGGAAGGGTTATTTACACTAACCTGGTACTGTCCAAGCCCAAGGGCTGGGCTCTGCAATTGTTGGATAATTGACTCATCAAAGTAACCATTCTTCTCCCACAACTGGAGGAGCTAAGTAGAGGGAGAGCAGGAAGATAGAATCAGAGGTGAAAATCATCTTTTTGGGGGGTAATAGTTAATATTTTATTTTTCCCAGTTACATGTAAAACAATTTTTTACATTTACTTTCAAAACTTTTGCATTCCACATTCTCTCCCTTCCTCCCCACTTCCACCTTCACATGTGAAGTTATGCAAAATAGTTTTATAAAAGTCATGTTGTGAAAGAAAAGATCCCCCCCCACCAAAAAAAAAAAAAACCCTCAAGAAAAAACAAAGTTAAAAAAAAAAAAAAAAAGAGGACTATTCTTCAGTCTGCATTCAAACACAATTCTTTCTCTGGCTATGGATAGCATTTTTCATTGTATCCTTCATAGTAGTCATGGATCATTGTATTGCTGAGATTAGCAAAATCATTCACAGCTAATCTTCCCACAACATTGCTATTACTTGTACACAAAATTTCACTTTGCTTGAGTTCATGGAAGACTTTTCAGGTTTTTCTGAGAGCATCCTGCTCTCCAAGAAATTATCCTTTCTATCACTTAATAATATTTCTAGGCTTTCTCAATCAAGCCAAGAAAGAAGAGAAAGGCAGATAGTTACTCACCCGGGCAATTTTCTGCTGTTTATCTTCTTCCACAGCTAAGAAGCTGGTACAGTAAATGGGAACCACCACTTTCTGCAGAGCAGCCAATAAATCCCTTGCCTGCTTCCGCTGGCTAAAAACAAAACAAAACAAAACAAAACAAAAAAAAAAAAAAAAAAGAGAGAGAGAGAGAGAGAAGTTTCCTGTTTTAGGGCTTATGTCTTAAAGTAACTGTACTGGAGATGTGGTACCTTCAAGGAAAATGGAGGATAGGAACCACAGTTCCCAGAAAAGAGATGAGGCCCTCTACTGCCCTTGTCCTTAAAAGGCCCAATACACAAGCATGAAGCAAACTGCTCAGTCAGGATCCACCCCTACTCTATCCTCCTGACTAATTTTTTTGGTTTTTCTTTTTTGGTTTGATATAGAACAAGTCAGGTTATTCAGAAACAATTGGTACAAACATAAAAGGCAACAATAAAGCTTGGAGAGGGGAAAAAGAAATGAAGTAAACATCTATCAATGAAAAATTCCTGAGAAAACAGAAAGTCTATTTGGTAGCAACTAGATTAGACACTGATCAGTGTCTTATCCCACATATATGACATGTTTCAAAAAGGTATATGATCAAAGATAAGGAATCTGAGAGAAAGAAAGTTCCTTTCACAACCATGGCTGTGGTGAAAATGCTTTTTTAAAAAAAGACAAAGTAAATAATATAAAAAAATAAAAAATCATATTTTTCATTAAAAGCTGTCAGGCAAACAAAATCAAAACAGCCTTGAATAAGAAGAGAAAGAGGGAAAAAAAATCTTTGCATTAAGTATTTCTGGTAAGATTCTGGAATCCAAGATTTAGAAGGAATTTTTATAATTATATGAGGATAAGAGTCATATGCCAAGAGATAAGATAAGAAATTTGATTAAGTAAGATCAATAGGTGATCGTTCCAAATTATTAGAAATAAAATTTAAAACAATTCTGCAGTTCTACCTCACACCTGTCAAAGTGGCAAAAACAGTTTTTTTAAATGGAAATAACAAATGTTGAAAAATCAGAATACGTCCACTAATATGAAGTTAATGGAGCTATAAATGAGTCCAACTAGTCTGATTATAAATTTGGAGTTACCTGAATAAAATCAAACCCTCTAACTGAGCAATCTCACTCCAGGGCATATCCCCCAGGTGAGTAAGAAAAACTCTATACATAATGTTTACAACACGCTGTTAAGATAGCAAAAAGTAGAAACAAAATGGGTTTGCTGGCTGAACAAAGAGAAGTACTGAGGCACACACTTTATTTGCAATCATTTTTTCAGGGCTTCACTATGTAGCAGTATGTGTGTGCTCCTAATGACCCTAGGCCAACTTAGTATGTTTGACTATGACTAGATGACTCCATAGCTGAGTGATGGATCTTGTGCAATGTAAATATATTTCAATGCTCTCTTTCAGTTTAAATTCTGTAATTTGAAAGAACAGCTGTTACTTCAAGAAAATGTGCAAAAGGTCTACTTAAAGGGTGATCTTCAAGGAACTAGTACAGAGCCTTGCTGGGAGATAGGAAAAGGTATAAAGTGGAAAAGAAAGGTAAGTGCTTCAGGGATCATACAAGTTTTATTATACTATCAGAAAGATAAAAACATAACCAACTTAAAAATCATTATTACAAAATAATTTAAAATTCAACTTCAAAAGACAAAGATTTTAAGATGGGTTTGGTCATTCACTCCTCTACACAGGTATGTTAAGGTTGAAAGGACAGATTAGGAAAAAATCAGCTGCTAACTATTCCCAAGAAAATATACTTTTCACAGGCAAGACAATGCAAAGACTGGAATACTAATGATTGGAAAAAGGTAATCTTTTACTACTGAAATTCACTTTTTCATTCAAGAAATACAGAAGCTGTTTTAAGAATCCAGATTATCCTATAAAATCTGATCACTTTCAGCTTGTAAAACATCCACATTCCTGACTCTCCTTCCCCCAAATAAAAAATTGAGGAAATTTTTATTTCCAGTGGATCTGAAAATTTTATTCCCATTAAGAGAGAAAGATAAATTCTGATCAATATATTGACATGATGAGAAGAATTGTTCTTAAATTACAGAAATTCCCCAGAGGAAATGGAATCCTGCAATATGTTTTTGTGTAATGCTATATCACAAAAGTTAAAATATTTATCCAAGATACTGAGATAACTAAGATGCTGTGGAACGAGAACTTGCCTGACTTAAACCCCATTAAAATATTATGGAATAACAAGACTAGAAATAATAGACTATTTATTAGATACACTTAATATATCCATTATGATGTATTTTCATAATGAGGAATATACTAAAATCTTGTGAACTCAATTCAATTTCTGCAAAACAAGTGACTGTAGCAAAAGGATATATTTTATAACTGTTTGGACATGTATACATATATTGTATTTAATCTATACTTTAACATATGTAAAATGTATTGGTCAACCTGCCATCTGGGGGAAGGGGGTGGGGGAAAGGAGGAGAAAAATGGGAACAAAAGGCTTGGCAATTGTCAATGCTGTAAAATTACCCACGCATTTATCTTGTAAATGAAAAGCTATAATAATAAAAAATATAAAATAAAAATAAAAAGGATATATCTTATATTAAAAGCTTTAAAAAAGTTTATTGCTAATAAATTCAATTATTTTGTGATACACATATCACTATATATGTATACAATGAGACATTATTGAACTAAATTATAATTAACTATAATGAACTAAAATTATTGAACATAATTTTAAAATTATGAAGAATTCAGAAGGATAACTCTAAAGAAGTGATATATGGTAAAGAAAGAACAAGCAAAGGAATCTAAGCAATGATTTCAAAAATATACACTGAAAATCATGTATGGAGAAGAGAAACCTATCTTCTTTTCTGAAGAGATGTTGGAACTTTGAATGTAAAATGTGGTATCTGTTGTCAGATACAGTTCCTTTGTTGTTTTCCCTAACTTCACTGACCTCTTTAATTTTTGGCAACAAAGGATTCTTGATAAAAACTACTAAGGAGAAATAACTATGACATGAAAACAAAATTATAAAATTTTATTAAATAATATTAAAATGTTAACCATATAACTATGCAAGAAAAACTACACAGAAAGAAAGGATTCTCTTATCTTTTCCAGATACAAGTACAAACAGATAGGTAACACACTGTAAGACTGAATCAGGGTCCAGAAAAATGATAGGCTAGAATGATATTAAAGAGTGAGAAAGAGATTCCAGGGCACAGAAACTACTTAAAGTTGAAAGGAATTTGTAGATGGTGAGGTCTATACATGTAGTGGTTTTTTCTAATAGTGAGCTATAGTAGACTGAACAAGGAAAGAAAAAAATGGATGCTGGAGATGATTCAGGAATAGGAATTATCACTGTGAAAAGTCAAGAGAATAAAAAATCTTAGGACTCTATTAAAGGCAACATTTAAGGAATGGTTTGGAAAAGTGTACTTATTCACATGCATACAATTCATTATAATAGGGATCCGGAGGGTGGACAATCTTTGCTAAGACATATGCATCCCACTGATCTTATCTTTCTACATTAAAAATTTAATAACAACCTCTTTTGAGACACCAAATCCTTACTACATTGAGATATACAGATGGAAACAGATCCAAATAACAAATTAGTCTGAACATAGGCTAGGCCAGCAAAAGGAGATCTCTTCAAAAGGATAATATATCTATATATGAATCTGTATGTATATATACACATTTAAATATAAGAGTAAGGTAATTATAGAGTATGTTCAAGATTTATAAAAGTTAGATTTGGGGGTTTGAGAAGGGCAGAGAATAACGGAATGATACACAATGGTACACAACAGAAAATCAGAGAACTTTATAGGTAAAATGTACATCTGTGTAGAAGAGCTAAGTACCCCAGAAGATAATCTAGAAAATATATTTAAGGAAAGCACTTACCAGTGATGTAAAACATCATTGATCAGGTAAATCAAATGCAATCGCAACTCAAAATGTGCTCCATCAGCAGTGATCCTATTTCGAAGGTGGCCAGCCATCAGCTCACAGTGTGGCGGAGTCTTGGCATTACTAAACATCCAATTCTTTCCCGCCTAGAAATGCCAATTTAATAACTATCAACTGGATTAGACATTTAAACATTCTTAAAATTTCACTTAGAATCATTATGGCAACAGTGGATTAGCAGGTCACTTTTCTGCACCACATTTTACAAACACTTTCCTCAAAAGTGCTTAGGAGAATTAAGTCATGGCAGTAACCTTCTAAATGATGCACCTATTTGAAAAGCACAGGAGAGTTTCTGAGGCTTACAACAACCTGCTCAATGCCATAGGTAGGCTATGCTCAGGTGTCAGTGTAAGCCCAGGTATATCCCCTATCCAGGCTTATGCCAGTCAGTTGGAATTGACAAGGGATAAAATAGGTTGAGAAGGTGAAGTGCTTTTGCCAAGTTTTGTTTTGTTTTGTTTTGTTTGCCAAGTGTTATTTATCAACCTCATCCAAACCTTCATTATGACTTTTCATCTGATGCTCTTCCTTTTACATTGATCAATGTCTCAAAATTAAGGAAGACACCAGAACTGATCCACACCAAATCACATATTCAGGCAAAAATTCCCTTTTATAAAATTCCTAGTGAGGTCTCTTTGAACCTTTCCAACAGCATAGAATCTATCCTTAAGCAGCCTACTACTCCACTTTCATTTTTGCCAAAATAGAGCAAAGGAATAAACAGCCACTTTATCATCAGAATGACCAACCAATGAAATACCTGTGACTTAACAGAAGAACCTCCTTCAAGAATACAAATCCAATAAACGACTGAAGGAATGAACAACTCCTCCTTTCTAGCCAAAAGAAATGTAAGTGATCCAAAGCTTGGTCTCAAAGTGACAATACCCATCAGTCCAGGCACACTTTCTGAAGGAGTCTCTTACTTACAGAGATTGCATCTTTGGTACACGTATCAATTATTGGTTGTAGCAGGTTATCAAATTCATTCATGTCCAGCTGGGTTTCCTCCAGTAGTTTTTGCATCTGCTGCTCCACTGCATGAGCTATTGCAGATGTAACTTGCTCCTAAAGACCACCAGACCAAAAAACATTTTCATTCATTTGATACAAGGATTTCTTTAAAGCTGGACTAACTGTATTCTGGATTCCAGATTTTAAAAAATCCTACACCTAAGAGGAAGATCAGCCTTCAGGCTATACAATCAAATGCTTTTTTCCCCCTAAGCTTCTTGTTTTCATAGGAAGTGGAACAAAGTTGTTAACATCAATTATCAATCTTTACTAGCATCCACATGAATGGGATTATCCAGAGTTGAGAGAGAGCCACTTGACATAGTAAGCTAAAGTTGAGAGAAACCTCAGAAAAGAACAATCATTTAGTCAAGTAACCCCTTTTGTCCCATTTGATAAGAGAATAAATTGAGATTATTAAAAGGGTAAGTGCTTTGCCCAGGTTAAATAGCTGGAAAATGACCAAATTAAGACTAGTATTCAAGATTTCCTTGTCCGAGGCTCTTGGTACTACATTATACTTCATAGTTCCCATGCCCAGATTAATGTCCTCACAATGTGAAATTTGCACATATTTTTTTCCATTAAGAGAATCTCCAAAGCCTTTTCAAAAACCATTAGTATCAAAGGTGGCAAACAGAAAGAGTCATTTATATCTGGTGAACTGGTGAATTTCACTGGAAGATGAAGAGGGAGAGCTGTGGTGAGGAGCCAGCGATATTTTAGAAAAGAACAATAACTTTACCTGTCTCATGGCTAGAAGATGCTGTTCCTGCTGCTGTAGGTTCCACTGGCTCTGCTGAATGAGTTCTTCCATAGAAGGAGCTCCCTGAGAGGGATTGATGGTTGGAGCTGGTGGTAAAGAGGGCTGTGGCAAAGGCTGTGGCAAGGGCTGTATCTGGGCAGCAGGTTCAAGTTCTGGGGTCTGCTGTTTGCATATCACTGCCAGAGTATAAAAGATAAAACAAAAAAATTCCATTATCAAATATTCAGTCTTTCCATTCTTCTCTTCAGTTTTGCTCTGAAACTTACTCTGTTTCTATACCAAAAGGATTCCTTCAAAGATTATGGAAAAACAAAGCTATTTAAATTATCAAAGAGACATCAATAGAGTAAAAAACTTTCCTCCCCAAATTGTTCTCTACTTTAGATTTTTTTCTTCCTGCAAATGAATCTCAAGTCTTTTCCTGTCACCTTTAGTCTCTCTCTCTCCCCCTACTCTACCCCCCTTCAACAATGCCAATGGAATATCACAGATGGAAGAAACTAGGAATCAAGACTTATGTTCAGAGATTAAAGCTGGAAAGTGATCTTACAAGTGATCTCACCCAACTAATTCTTTTCATAGATAGAAAACTTGAGGCCCACAAAGAAGAAAGGCCTTTTTCAAGGTTCCAAAAGTGTTTGTAGAATTTCACAGTATTCAGAGCTGAATACCTACTCTAATTCTCTCATTTTGCCTACGAAGAAACTTAGATCTAGGAAGGAAAGGTACTACCCCAAATTGGACAACTAAATAGCTCAGCTATTTTGATTTAAGATTCATTCTTAGAATTGTAGAATCTCAGAGACAACCTAAAAAGACCCTGACAAGTGGTCAATGAACCAATACTTAAAAGATTTCTAGTAGCAGACAACTCACTATACCTCAACAAAGCAATCCATTTCAAATCCTTTTTTGAAGTACATCAAAAACACAGAAAACATGTAACCCTGTATATCAAAATTCCTCTGCATAGGCATCAGTTCTGACGTATACATATGATATATTTTTGAGAGAATGGAAACTTCCATTCATAAACCACACTCATCATTTCCAATTGGTCCTAGGTCCTGGAATAATTTACAAAGAATTTACTATCAGATCAGAGAAACAACTAAAGTATAAAGATTACAAGGTTAGGAAAAATCTGTAGTACTATCAATCCCTTCCCCTTTTTCTAATCAATAAAAAAGATAAAACCATACACTACTAGGCCCTAAATAAGCACTTCCAGAATTAACAAATCTCCTTCCTTCTTCCTGTCCACATGAGGACCCTTCTATGTGGGTGCTCTGTTTAAAAGAACATAAATTTTGATTACTTATACTTTCCAAGATATCTTGGGGCTTATAAGTTAGTTATTTTTTTTTCCTCTCTCCCCTACTTATTTATTTTATCCTTGTTATTTTCGTTTGATTTTTTAAAAATGGGACAATCAACCCTTTCACTCCTAGTTTCATTTATACTTCTTGAAATATAGCTCTGAAAAACCAGGCTTTGATAAAGTCCACTGGGATTCAAATGAAGCTACCTAATCATATCTTCAAACTCAAATCACTCTAGTTCTCAATGCCTGGCTAATAATAGGTCCCAGTCCAAGCCTCACTTCCTCACCATTTAGGTTTTGATGTCTCAGAATGAGTGTGTAAACAGCAATTGTTTCTGTTCTGGTCAGAAATCTTGAGGACTTTCCCCTTCTAGATTTGTTTTTTTGAGAATAAATGAGAATCTTTTAATCACAGAAAGAGTGCTTCCCGAGACCAAGGAAAGACTTTAGCTAAAAAAAAAAAAAAAAAAGCCAACATCTCCTACTTTAATTGCGGCCATCACCAATCATCCTAACCTATGTCTTGCCACTAGACCCAAATTAACTTTGGAGTAGAGAATGAGAATGATGACTCTGCAAAGCCCTCATTCACTTAAATCCAGTTTACTTGCAATTCAAAACATCACCCTGCTGATGTCAATGGTCCTCTTCGAGATGGATGACAAACAACAGTAAAGAAAAGGCCCTTCTTGTCAAGGTTAATCTCTCTAATGGTGGTCTTGACCCAAACTCTCCTCCACTTTGGCAGACACCTTGATTAAGGTTCTGATCCTTTCTTCTCATTCTCAATCTTGACATGTTTTCATGGCAGTATACAAACATATCCATGTCTGCTCTATCATCAAGAACTTTTACTGACGCTGCCATCTGTTAGACCTCTCCTCCCACTCATAAGCTAATTCTTAGAAAAAGACAACTATGTTTGCTACTCCTTGAATCTGCTCTCACTGTAATCAACTGAGACCATGTTAGAGGTGAGGTATGGTCTCCTAAATGCTAATAGTAATGGCCCTTTTTCAGTCTTCATTCTTCTAAACCTCTTCAAAGCTTTCTGAACCATCTCGAGGGAGGACATGATGTAGCAGAAAGAGTACTGGTTTGGAGTCAAAGTCTAGGCCCACCATTTACTCCCAGCGACTATAGATCTATCATTCTCCTCCCCCTCTCTCCACCTGTAAGATTAAGGGATTGTCTTTGATGAACTATAAGATATCTTTAAGTTTTAAATCTGGTATCTCATGGTCCTTCTTTCCATATATTCACTCCTAAAAAACTTTTAAGTTTTTTGTTACAATGTTCTTTATCAGTTCTCTTCCCACTTGTGTGACTGTTCTTTCTCAATCTCTTTTGCTTGGATCAAAAATCCACTGATTAAGTATATATGCTATACACAGCTTTGCTGGTTCTACTTTCATTCATTCATTTATTTGTTAATTGTTCTAGTTCAATTACAATCTCTATTTCAATGATTCCCAGTTCCACATATTTCATCCTCACTTCACTTTTATTCAGGTATAGTCTACTGAAACATATTTACAGCTTTCTCTCTAATATCCAACTTAAAATATCTGCCAAAGAAATATCTTCAATTTTCAATTCACTTCTCAGTCAGAACTGCGTTTATTTCTTGTATGGATACTGCAATCCTTTTAGCCACTAGTCAAAATCTAGGATTCATCCCTGACTCTTCACGCTCCTTCATTCATAACCATTAAGTTCCCATGTTTAATCAGTACTATGTTTACCTCTTTAAAATTCTTCCCTTTTATCTCTACCAATCAAGCTCAGGCCTTACTACTACTTACTTACTACTTGCATTCAAACTTCCTAATTAACCTCCTTAAAACCAGTTTTCCTCCCTTTCTAATCCTCCAAATCAAAGCTTCTTAAACTGTGGGTTGTAACCTTATATGGGATCATAGAAGTGAATGAGGGGTATCGCAAAATTATGATTTATTATCAGTAAATGTTTAACTTGTAGTCCTATTTTATATATCTACAAACCAGGGATCATATAAAAATTTCTTTAGTGAAAAGCGATGGCAAATAGAAAAAGTTGAAGTCCTGCTCTATACAGATGACCCAAATCCCCCAAATGCAGAGTTCTAACTGATCCATTTGCTTAAAGAAGTCTTCAGTTGTTCCCTATTACTTCTAGGATAAAATACAAACTTTTCGGCTTGAAATTTAATGCCATTAACATTCTGGATCCAGCTTATTTTCCCAAACATATTTCTTATTATTTAGCTTCTTACATTAAATATTACAAACTGATTTATTTGCTGTTCTTCAAATTCAATGTTTAATATCAGAACACTTCTAGGACCACATATAAATTTGTTTGCCATATAAAGTTATTTATAATTTGGCTTCTTCCTAACCATCCAATCTTTTTTATATGTTATGCCTATCCTTGCAATCTATGCTCCAGTAAACCTGGTCTACCTGGCATTTCCTCAAACATAACATTCATCCCCGAACTAGGTACCTTTGCACTGATTTTTCCCCATGCCTGGAAAATTCGCCTACCTTGCCTCTTCCTTTTTTTCCCTCTAGCTGCCTTAATGCTTAGCTCAAATCTCACTTTCTACAGTTTTTCCCAGTTCCTCCCTAGTAGCTAGTCTTTTCTCCATTACTTTCTAGACCCTCTAAACATATTTTTGCATGTACATTGTCATTTACATTTTGTCTCCCTGATTAGGATTTAAGTTCCTTGAGGGCAGTGACTGTTACTTTCATTTAGCACAGTGTCGGACATATAGAAAAGTACTTAATAAATGCTTACTAAAGGACTTTATGCCTTTCAAAAAGCTGTTCCTCAGGCTAAAATGCACTCCCACCTGTTCATAAAATTTCTACTTTTCTTTGAAGTTGAGTTCAGAGGTTCAAGGACACCTCCTTTAGGAAATCTTTCTTAATCTCCACTGGTCAATTTTTTCTTCCTCCTTAATATGTTCATTTATGTATCAAGATTGCATGGCCCAAGGAGAATGCAAGCTTCTTGAATGGAAGATCATTTTTTTCTTTCTAACCTCAGGAGTATTTAAAATATATCAAGTACTAACAAAGCACTAGCATATTGTGGATGCTTAATGAATACTCGCTGAAATGAATGGAGGAGGCTGTTACAATCCACTCGCGTCAGAGCCCGTTCCAAAACCCCACTGGTTCCAAGAATGTCTGGACCCACTCACGCTGCTGCTGCTCCAGGGCCAACTTGCACTTGTAGTAGTTGTAGAATTCGCCTCCGAAGAGGAAGGAGAATTTGGGGTTGTCTTTCTGTTTCTCCATCGTCATCTTCTCGAACTCTGGCCCGTTGCGGGCCACGAACTGGGCCAGCTTGTCGATGACATTCCGCAGCTCCTGGTCTGGGGCCCAGACAGAAGAGAATAGGTCAGAGAAAAGACGGGGGGAGGGGGGAATATATGGGCGCAGGAAACCCGCCAGAGTTGGAACCTTCCACCCTCCACCCTCCTTCCCTGGCGGTGGGGAAAATGACGCGGGTCCAGGGGGGAAACTGAGGCGCCAAGAGGGGGCGGGGCTCACACGGGAAACGGGTACGCTGGGGGCGGGGCTGCGGGAAGAGACGGGATCCTGGAGTTTGTGTGCTCGATGGGGATGGGAACGGGAAGTCATGGCCGGGAGCCCAGGACCTGGGCCCCGACTTACCGTCAGGCGGCAGCGGCAGCTCCATGGCTCCGGAGCCGCAGAACGTCCTCGGGAAGATCACGATTCCTCCCCGCGCCAGAGACAGAAGCCGGCCGGAAGTGTCGCACCTCACTTTTGCGACGTACCAAGACACTTCCGGCAATGATCTACGCTCTTCAACTACTTCCGATTATGAATTACGACCATCACCATGGAGAACCGGAACTGAGATCTTCGAGAAGGCGGGGCTCCCAGTCTTTGGGGATCTGGGCAGATGGCGGGAAATTATTTTGGTCGGTTGCTGTTCTATGCTTTTTTTTTTTTTTTTTAAATCTCCAGGGCTAGACCTGGATTCGAGCGCCATCTGCCTCTACCGTGCTTCTCTACTTTGGATTACTGCCTTCTCTTGGGCCCCGCAGCCTCTTTCCCAGCTGGAGCCGCGGCTCAACTCTAGTGGTTTATGAGTCACCTGCTGTGTGCGAGGACCCCGAGACTGCGTGAAAGTCTGTTGGCCGAAGAACACGTGCACAAACGCTAAACAAAGAAGTTGAGGGTCAGAGGAGGCTATCTCTGGCGTGGGGCACCGCCGCTTGGACAAAGGCGGGGAGGCAAGATGGTTAGAACTTGAGGTGCTGTGGATTGGCGCTGAGGAAGTGCAGCCTGACGCAGAGCGGGGTTCCAAGGCTATTCCCCTGGAGCTAGAAGGAGTACTTGAGACAGAAGTGCCCATGACAGCGAGGAAAAACATTGGGGTTTTTATGCAGAGGCGTTCCGTAGCCCCGGCCTGGGATCAGGGAACCCCGATTGCTCTATTTCATTATGACCTCGTGCAAAATCACAAAATAATCCTTACATGTCCTTATTCTTGGGGATCTCGAGGAACATACGTAATCTTATGGTGTACTAAATTCTCATGTATTCACAGCCTTCCCCCACCCTTTTTTCTGAATTTCAGCCCTGCATTTCCACACCAAAAGCCTAATTGTTTAGACTTTTCTACTTGGATGTTCAATAGGAATCTCAAACTATGACTCCAAAACAAAACTTAAACCTTTATTATTTATTTTATGGCATTCCTTTCTAATCCCACCCCATCCCTTCAAATTTCAAAGGGAAGTAAAGGGAATACTTGCTCTTAGTTATCTCATCACCAGCATATACAATCAGTTACCAAGTATCCTTGATTCTAATTACCAAGCACATTTGTTCCTTTTAACTCAGGATACTGTAGACTGCCATCACCTCTTAGACTAAATATTGTAATAGTTTTCTGATCTTTTTGCTTCTACTTCCCCTCCCCACCTCCCCCTAATCCATTATCTATGCACTGCCAAGTAGATCTAACAAAAGCAAACGCCTGCTGAAAAATCCTGTTTGCCCGTTGTCCTTTGGATACACGACAAACTCCTCTGCCCGGCACTGAAGGTTCCAACAATTTAACTCACAATTACCTTTTATAGATTTCACAGTGGTCACCTTTGGGCATATATTATTCTAAACAAATTGGCCAGTTAGCTACTTCTTAACTTAAAAAAAAAAAAAAATCTCCTGACAGCACTACAGCACAGCTTCCCCCACCCCCCAACCTGTTTTTTGGAATCCCTGTTTCAAGGCTTCTCACAGATCTCCCTCTTCCATGCAAACTTTGCAGATCTTTCCATTGAGGTGCTCTCCTTCAAACTTTTATTACTTTTACAGATCTATGTATATATCTACCCTAGTAGAAATAAACTGCCTGAAATTTTTTGCCTTTGTATATCAAGCACCTAAAAGTGATCTGCATTGGAGATACTTATGTTCATTATTAAAGTGTTTAATAATCATGAATTTATATTCAAGTATGAGGTATTAAGATCACAATCAAATTAGTAGCAGAGAAAGGACAAACCTACTTCAGGTTATATGCCAATACTTCTATGGGACCCTAATGCACTTGAAAAATATTCGCCAGGACAAGATTAGCTAAGTGGAACTCCAAGCCCCACTTCTTCAAGACAGGCCTTAAACTTTATAACTTTGGTCAGACAAGCTTTCTGACTTGGAAGAATGAGCATACTTGGCTGACACTCAAATGACAAATATCTTTGCATTTACTGGTAGTGATTAGGAAAACAGCTAACAAACAAAAACTCCAAAAAACTTTGCCAATAAAATTCTCTGTGAAACTCATACCTTTGGATGTTATTCACGTTATTGTTCTATACTCGGTTCCAAGTCTACATAATTTTCAACGTATTTTTCCTAAACCCTTTTTCATACAAACTGTTGAATGAGTGATTTATGTTATAAAATACAAAAACCATTCTCAATTCTTTCAAATTAGGCTAACAATTGTTTACAAGTATAACCAGGCTTTTGATAGCTACAAAGAATGTTTTTGACAATTACCCTATGAAGCTGATAATACAAATATTAAATAAACCTCAAGTGACCTGAGACCCATAAGTATATTAGTATTGGAATCAGGATTCAAAATCACAGCTAAAAAACCACAAAATCAAAACTAAAAGGGCCTTGGATCATTCCATTCACACTATTGACAGAATTCACAGAAAAAAAATTCATCTAACTAGTTAACTACTGCTTTCTGAGGCAATCTATTCCATTTTTGAACACTTCTAATTGTATAAAAGTGCCCCGAACCAATATATATAGTTTCTCCCTACTAATTACATCTTCAGGAAATGAGATCAAAAAAATCCCTTCAAACACTATTAGATAATTACGCCACTCCCACATTGAACCCAGTCATAAAACTGACCTGCAAGGGACCTACCTCACAGTCTAGCCTGGTCCTCATTGATAAGGAAACCCAAGGCCAACCCACAAAGTAGAGTTTGCCTGTGGTCAAGCAGTGATCTCCTGTGCCATGCTTTCTACTACATTCTAGGGGGGCTTCCTTCAGGAATTGGGAAAAGTTCATTTTCAAAAAGGGAGACTATGGTTTAGTGAACACTCAACGTGGCCTCAGGAATAAGATTCAAATGCCAGTTTCTTTAGCTAAGTAGTAACTTCCCAGAGCCTGTTTCATGTAATGGGAAAAAAATGGGGAAAAAAAAAAAATCCTTACAAGGCTAGAAAAACAGGATGAAAGATTTTCAAGAAATGCATTTTTACTGAAAAAATATAAGGCAAGGTAGGCCAGATGAAAGAGTAATCTCCCTACTAGAGACCTCTAGAGACAAATGATTCTTAGTTTATAAAGCAGTAAGGATTCCTCAGATAAAAGAAAAATTATACATTCACAGCAAAATCCAATATGGAATGTTTCTAACAAACCAGATTCAAATTCAGGCAAATATGAGCTTTTGGTGTAGATGAATTAACTTTTAGCTTCATTCAATTATGTCTGTACCTACATAATGAAATCCTAGTAATGGCAACAGAAACACTTTTGCCATGGGAAAAATATTGTATTGAGGAATCCAAAGAGCTAGTTAAAAGTGAGATTGGTTATTTCCCTTTAATGAGATTGTGTTCACATGTAGAAGAGAGGAAAAGTGCCTAGACCATTTTAGCAAATGGTTGTGAATATCAAACAAAGAATATGACAGTGCTTTGTATATATATAAGGATGTCATACATTTAAGGCATCCTTATTAGGGTTAGCTATCAGAAGCCCTAAAAATCAACACCTCTATTTTCCCACTTAAAAAATGAATGTGTCCCACAAAACCTTTAAACATTACCTGAGGTTAAAAGCTACTTGATGCTGAACTGGTTTTAGTTGTTTCAAATCCCTCCCAAAACATAATCCCCAAAACTCTGTGGAGTATATATCCTTAATACTACTGCAGAGTCCTACAAAAAATCCATTTACTTTATCCAATCTGTCTGGTCTTCCTGAGTGCAGACACATCTTGCAATAAAAATTATTTTATATAAAGCTCCCAGAAGTTCACCCTGGAGGTTGAACGAATGCACAGTGTTCTTTGTTCCCTTCGGAGGCTTCTTTATTTTGTGGTAAATACCACTGGTGAACACATACAACATGGAAAAATTCACTTTCACACACAATCTGGAAGCATTTTGGTCTGGAAAACAGGTTCAACATAATTTAAACAGGCCTGTAAATTTTCAAGTTATTTATAATGTTTGTCTCTATGAAGATTATAATTGTCCTATGTCTTGTTATTTTCCAGGGCAAACAAATATTTTCTTTTATGACTGTGTCAAGATACATAACAAAATGAGAATAGGTTAGAAAAGCTGAGAAGTTTAACTACCTACAGTAATAGGAATTTCCTCTTGCTCATGTAAAACTACAAAAAAAGTAAATTATCAGAGAACTTCAATACAACTAAGTGCTCCACATAAATGGTATGTACTTTGAGCAACACTATAATCTTAAGGATTCATTTTCTTTCTTTTGATAGTAAGGAACATTTTTGTTGGATTGTCCCCCTAAAGTTTTTTCATTCCAGTGTATGCACCTGCCACAAGTTGATGGTACAGGAGTTAGAGACCATTCATTAATTTACAGGTAGTATTTAATAACTGTTCCACCCATATAAGATCCTGCATTGAAAAAATTAAATAAAAACTACAATATCAGAAACTTCCTTTCACCAGAATTTTTTTTGAGTTAGATTTCTGTGTTCAGAAAATCAAAATGGCAAAAAAAAAAAAAAAAAAAAAAAAAAAAAGTCAAAAACTACTGTTTTAAGCAAAATGTTTCAGTATTTCTCAAATGCTGCTAAAAAGAAAAAAAATTATGTTTAGGCTCTAATCTCTGTCATGAAGAAACTTGATAAATCTTTTCTGGATCTTTCTCATGTCATGTCACACCTTGTGATTTTAGGTACTAATTGAACTGGGGCTTAGAAGCAAGGGCTGAAACATAAAATAAAGAGATATTCTAGTATCTGCAGCATATAAAATTCCAGCCCAGTAGAGAGGTTGTAAGCAGTGCTGGTACCTTACAAAGCTGATCATTTATTTATTTTGACTGATTTTATTTACACACTACCATATTTACTATAAAAAAGTAGCAACGTAAAAATCAGATTCAAATGTACAATACTGGGTCATTTTCAGGCCCCCCCCCAAAAAAAATATACACAAAATATTTAATTATTTCATTAGTCTATCAGAAGAAAAAAAATAATTTCTTCATATTTGCCTATTGTGTCAATGAGCCAACAGTTGCCAGTATGTCTC
The DNA here is from genome assembly GCF_048593235.1 of Sminthopsis crassicaudata. Classification (NCBI taxonomy): domain Eukaryota; kingdom Metazoa; phylum Chordata; class Mammalia; order Dasyuromorphia; family Dasyuridae; genus Sminthopsis; species Sminthopsis crassicaudata. The sequence continues at coordinate 58,862,165 of NC_133617.1, read as the reverse complement.
CCTCTAAAGAGAATTCATTTTATCCCATGTATGAGCAGAAAAGGTAGTGGAACTCAGTATGTAGCAAAAAAGAGGATTAAAAGATGAAAAGTTCAAATGCTGCCCTGGTCTCTATGAAATACTTCAATATCTAGAGGAAGGCAGGCCATCAGTACATTGGGTAAATCCTTTATGAAAGGACAAAGACAAAAATGGCACAAAACAGGAAGGCGTACATGGGTTATCTTCAGCAGAGATGTCAAATTCGATGAGAAATGGGGCCACATCCATACAGAAAGATCCCTGGGGGACATACACTGATAATAGTTTTTAAAACTCTTATTTTGTTAAGTATTTTCTAATTACATTTTAATCTGGATTAGGTGCACTGAGGAGTGTTATGGGCTCTTCGACCTGCAGATTGCATGTCTGACACCTCTAATCTACAGTACCATATGTCATTAAGATCAATGAGGATGCATTAACATATCCAAATAGTATTTCACATGAAAGCCAACACTTAAGATCCCAAAATTTGTGCTAATTAAGAGCTTACCGAGTGTAATACTCCTTTTAGGAGGGTAGTGGCATGGGATTGAACTACACTTAACACATGAACTAATCATGTTCTATCAGGTTTTTCAAAATGCAATGATGATTAGGAAGTTGCAAAGAGCAGGACAGAAAATACTTATGCTTTCAGTAGAACCAAAATCCATGAAAGGGTCAATTGCTTTAAATTGGGGCTCTACTGTTATTTTCATTACCCAGGATCTAAAGTCTAACATTAATTCTAGTCAAAATGTTTCGTTCATTTGAGTATTTTTTTTTTTAAATCAAAGCTCAACAATCTTTCATCTTACAAGGGAGACATGATTCTGAATAATGTAATTAAAAACATATTCAACACAGCTTGACGATTTCTATTAGGAAACAGCTTGATTCCTTTCTATTTTTCCCTGATTATAGTACAGATACAAAACTGCAAAGTGAATCTTTCCTACTGTATACAGAAATGTATTCGGCAAATATCATTGTTTTGAAACACTTAAAAGCAAAGGGCTTTAGATTCAAGGAGTCAGAGGACCCAGGATACGTACATACACACATTTACAAAATCATCTATAGAAAGTGCAAAATCCTTCTCATAAAAACAAAGTTTCATTTGGCAGCATCTATTTGCCAAATCTTTGCTCAATTCAACATCAGAGAATGACAGAGTTCTAGTCCTGGGGAAAGAGCTGTTTAAAGCACCAATTTATATTTCCTCATGTGCCTTTTGTTAATCAGGAATATCTGCAATGATACTCCCCTTGCTGCTACCACTTGCCGCATCAAGGAGAGAAAAATATTCTGCTATCTCCTGCAGTGGAAGAGAAGATGAAATTCCTTCTATGAATATGAGCCAGTACAATTTTACAATATCAGGTCAAAGAACCAGGCCTTACAGGCAATGAAAACAAATAATGCATGCTCAGAATGCAAACAGGATAGAAAGCTCAGTCTACTGATTTGCAGTTATGTTTTTTACATTTGTTGAGGATCACAAATGGATTGTCACAATACCTCGGGAAACTACTTGTCTTTTTCTTATATTTGAAGACTATTTAAAGTACTATTCATAGTCATTAAGAAAATTTTTCTAGCACTGACCCTTCTTTGATTAAAATTTCTTCCCCCCCCCCCACAATCTATAGAAACCATTAAAATGGGGTCACAAATTCCTAACAAACAAATCCTTTCCCACCCATGTAGCAGTTATGACTCAGGCATATTCAAGTAGTGCAATGCAAACTTTGGTTTCTACAGAGTCAGGCACAATCCTTGCCAATGATACCACAAATAGCTGAATGCCAACCATTTAAGAGTAGACCTAGAAATTTAAATGTTTCAAAAAGGATCTCAAGTAACTTCATTCAGAAAACAAAGGTGATAACTTAGAAACACAGGGGTTCAGAAAATTAAGCCCAGAAAAGTAATACTGGCCACAATTTTCGGTGTCAAACTCCAAGACAACACAACCAGCAAAGACCTCCCTCTCAGGGAGTTGGAAAGTTTACCTTTCATCAGAACCCAAAAGTCTTGCACTGCAGGTACACACCCTGCTCCCATATCCCTATGGAAGGTGCTCCATGCATAAGAATGTGTTTAGCGAAAGATACCACTTGTATCACTGCCACTCATGCACCTTCCCAGCTGCAGGAGAAGTACATTCTATGATTTTGAATTCCCTGGTGTGTCAGAAGTTTCTGATACTGCTGAGGGGAAAAAAATAATCTCTTAAACAGTCTCTCCCTGTCTTCTACATTCTATACATCATAATGATTTAAACTGTATGTGTTGGGATAGTTTTGCCTATTGTATTGAAAGTGATCTGTGAAGACACTGCTTCGACCATAGTGATAGTCCCCATGCTGAGGGAAGAGTATTCCATTTTGAGATTTCTCTGGTGTGTTCCGATGGTGATCAGGGCTTCCGAGGTCTCCAGTTACCACAGGCAGAAGATGCTTCTTGGCCTCTTGATTTGCATCATACTTGGTCTGAACAGTAAAAAGTTAGATGAAACATTTAGCATTTTTTACATAATGTCTTCTTATTGCCAAATCCAAAAGCTTAGTTATTCAAAGATTCAAGCAAATTAGTATTTTTAGAGAGGCAGACAACAGAACAATAAGAAGCCAAGGACTAACTCCTGTTTCCAAAAAAAAAAGATAATGGTCTATGTTTCTTTTCCTGGCTATTAAAATTCCCAATTACTGGTCAAACAAGAAAGACTTGGCAGAATTTAAGATTAAAAAAAAAGGGGGGGGGAGGGGGAGAGGACTATGCCATGTGAGGTTTAATTAAGGAAATAAGTATGTTTAACCCAAGAGATTTAGTAACACAATCACTATTTTAAAATATTTCAAGGATTCCTTTCTGAGATGGAGCTAAAAATCAAGCTCCAGAATTAGGAAGACACCTAAGTCCAGTGTATAAAATTCACCCTGGCTATAGGACCTCAGGCAAGTTCTTTAACTTTTAAGTGCCCCAGGCAAGTCTCTAAGGTACCAGGTATTAGTAGAGGAAGTTTCCTCAATAAGCTTTCTTTATACCAATAAATTTACTGGACTAGAATTCCTTTCACCCTTCCAAAAAGAATTTATTGTGAATGGCTCCAAGGACCAAACTACAACAAAAAGGTTAAATGTAGAGAGGCAGACCTGGGGTCCAATATAAGGAAGTACTTCCTAACAAAGACAGCTGCCAAAAAATTAAATAAGTCCTCTTGTTAGTCGTTGAGTTCTTTGTTGCTGGAAATGTTAAAGCAGAAGTTGGACAATGATTTATAAAGGCAAGTCATGTTTGGGTGAAGATTAAAATGCAAAGGCTCTGAAGGTTTTTTAAATTCTAAAAATCCTTGAGTTCTATGAATGCTGAAAGTAGAAACAAACTGGCCATTTTTTTTTCCCCCAAAGAAGAAGGCTACAGCACACATATCCATCTCAGACAACTTAAATATAGATGAATAGCTAGCTGCTTAAAAGAATGAATTCTCAAATTTTGGTCCTTGAACCCTCCAACCAAGGGTTCTATTCAGGAAGTGTTTGTCAACCGCAAATTCTTAAAGTTATTTTTCATGGGCATTAAAACACAATTACTGAACACTAACAGTGGGAGACTAACCTTAACTGGATTCACAACACAGACACTTACCTTATTATATAAGAAGACCCCTAAGATAGCTGTCATCATGCCCAGAACATTAGTGCTGGTGACTGGGTTGCGTAGCATTATGAGGGATACTGTGATAACCATGATCCTTTTTGTAGCATTTGCAACAGAATAACTCAATGGACTGATCAAATTAAGAATACTAAAAGCAATGACATTCTGTGCAAAGTTACAAAATCCGCTGATTATTAGCAGCATTAAAGTCCAGGGCCACTGGGAAATCGAATTCTACAGAAAGGGAAATAAAAAAAATCCACATCATTATGTTACTTCAAAATTCTAAGACTGGTTCAGTGGAAAATAAAATTGTTAGTGTTAAAGGAAGTGCTATAACACCTGGAAGCACTGACAACTTACATGTATAGAAGTCATTAGGATGATACATATCTTTCAAATACCTCATTCCACCTTGAGAACTATCTTGTGATCTGGTTATACAAACACTATTTTATCCCATTTTACAAATGATAAATGAGGTTTAGAGAAAAAGGTAACTTGTGAAAGGTTAGGTGGCAGGCCATACACTTGAACCCATCTTCTGATAACAAATCTAGTGTTCTTGTCCCTATTCAGAAGTTTAATTATGTAAACACAGGGAGATTGGGTCCTAGCATCTCCACTGGAAGGGTGGATGTCCTATGAGATAGTTTTTCAACATCTATTCCAAATGAGGTTGGATCCGATGTCCTTCTAACTCAAGTTATGGAGAGACTATGACTGGATGGATGACAGCAGAAGAATAACTAAAATTTTTTCTGCAAAACTGATGAGTGATCCACATCCACAAGGATAGACAGCTGTTGGGGGAATCCTCTTCCTATTGTCTTCATGTACAGAATCTTAGCATTGGAAGGGACTTCAGAGGCAATACCTACCAAGAATCCTTTCTATAATGACACTAAAAAGTTATCATCCAGGCTCCTCAAAAGGCAGCTTGTTTCACTAATGTAGTACTCAAATCAATAGAAAAATTTCCCTTTTGTTTCTATTTTAAGATTATGACTTCAAGCTTTTATTAGATTTATAACAAAGACCTATAGCAACAAATGTGAGAAATGAAGGACACAATGCCATCCAGCTCAAGACACAGCTTCAAAAGAATTTTCAAACAAGGAGAAACAAATATAGAAGCAAAGATGATTAGACATTAAAAGGATGACTAAAGGACCAATCTAAGTTGTGGACACAGTCAATAGTTGAGGCTCTGGGGATCTTTTGATCTATCTACATCTCATCCTAACCCCATGATTCCATCCTCAGTTTCCTGCTTTCACCTTTTATGCTTTTGGTCTAAACTTGGGATTATATAAGAGTAGAGAAGAAAGAAGCCTGGCTACTCCTTTTGATAAGATGAAGATCTATGCCTCGTCTTTAGCTTAAAATTTTAAAGGATCATTTAGCAAGTTTTTCAAAGCTTAATTATCTTTACTTTCTTAACTTTCACATCCTTAAAATACTTGAAAAGGACTATAAGGTCTCCTTCAGTAGGCTCTTCTCCAGGCTGTACATCCCACATTTCATATTTGGCAGCACTCCCTGTCAAAATCTCTTCTAAAATGAGGTACCCCAAAATTCAACAGTAATATTTATATAATGCCTTAAGATTTTCAAAGCACTTTATGTGAATTTTCTTACTTGATCATTAAAACAAGCCTGTACTACATTCTATATTTTTAGAGATGAGAAAATTGAAGTTTGGCGAAGTTTTGTGATGCTTCAGAGTAAAAGAGCCAGTAAATACTTGAGGCAGATAAACTCAGCTCTTTTTTTCACTCAGCCTCCCAAATGAACACAGTAGGATCACAATATAATTAGAAAGGACATTTGATATCATTTAATCTAATTCTCTCACTGCAAAAAGAAGGCCCAAAGAGGGCAAATTATCTACCTAGTACACAGTGACAAACTCAAATCACTGGCAAAACTGAGAGAACCAGGATCTCCTTTCTAATATGCTTGGTATGCTTCATCTAAAGAAACTATTAACAGTGATACAAATATGCAAGATACTCTTTATGTCAACAATATCTCTATAGACTTAGTGTGTGTAGGGGGTTCTGTGCTAGCACTGAGTAGAAAGATGACTGGGAAAATTTTAAATGATAGAAAAACTATCACTTGTAATTTGGTTTTAGAATGCACTCTTAATTGACAGACAGTATAAGTATATTTAATGTTCAAGATATTCACTTTAACGAAGAAAAGTTCAGTATAGCACAGTCAAGAAGATGTGAATTCAATTTATGTCTCTGATATTTCTTAGCTGTGTGACCAAGACTATATTGTTTAACTTGAACCTCATTTTCCTGATCAGTAAAATGGGGATTAGCATTTGCAAAATCTCTGTCAGAGAATGGTTCTGAGGCTTACATAAGACAGTAAGAGAGAATGTTTTGCAAACTTTAAATCACTAGACATCAGTTGTTGTTGTGGTTGATATTAATATTACACTGAATAACAAAAAGTCATGGTGAACATGAGCGGCTGGAAGAATTTTCCACTTTCCCCAGAATCTGTCACATAAGCATCATAGTATATTTAGATAGAAAACTTGGATCAAACATTGGATCCCACTAATTCTCTGGGAAACAGTGGGCAAATTATTTTATTACCTATGAAATGCGATAAAAATGGCCTTTAAAGTCTCTTTAAGTTCTGACATTTTATGGCTCTACAACAAGTAAACTATGTATAAATGTACCTATTAAAAATATATTTGAATTATAGGCATGCCTCGCTAGAAGGAAGGGTATTGGGGGAAAAAAGGAGGAAAACAGAAAATCAAAGTTAGAAGAGGAAATTGAAAAAGCTGACAAAAAAAAAAAGAGACAGGCAAAATGAAAAGAAACCTAGTAGTTGAGTAGTTCAAAAAAGAGTTCAAAACACACTCAGTCTACTTTAATTCAGAAAGTCTTTGGCAACTATGACCAAAAGGCTATAAAACTCTATAGACCCTTGCTCTAGTAATACCATTTAGAAGGGCTGTATCTCAAAGAGAGTTTAAAAAAAAAAAAAAAAAAAAAAAGAGGAGGTGAGAGGGAGAAGGAAGGACCTATTTGTACAAAAATATTTTGGTGGTAGCAAACTGGAAATTCAGGATGGCCATCATCTGGGGAAATGGCTGAACAAGTTGTGGTATGATTGTAATGAAATACTACAGGCTATAATAAATGATGAGTGTCATGATTTCAGAAAAACCTGGAAAGATTTACATGAATAGATATAAAGTGAGGTAAGCAGAGCTAGAAGAACATTGTATATATTGACAGCAATGCTGTATAATGATCAACTATGATTGACTTAGCTGTCCTCAGCAATACAATGATCTAAAATAATTTCAAAGACTCACGATGAAAAATGCTATCCACCCCAGGGGGGAAAAATGGAGTCTGAACAGAGAAAGAAGCATACTATTTTGGGGGGGGGGAGGGGGGTTTAATCTGTGTTTTCTTTCATAGAATTACTAATATGGAGATGTTTTGCACGATTACATATCTATAACCCATATCAAATTGCTTATCATGTCAGGGATGGAGTGGAAAAAGGAAAGAAGAGAATTTTAAAAAATAAAATGTTAGAAATTGTTTGTATATGTAATTGGAAAAATATTGCTTATAAGGGCAAAAAAAGTTTTTTTCCAGGCAGCTGTGCCTGAAAATGGTGAGAGAACTCCAAGTTTTCATTTCTTCTCTCATAGGAAAAGTAAACTGAGATGCTGCTGCTGCTGCTGATGTCAACAAAAGAAAATAAAAGATTACAACATGAAGAAATTGAAATATTGATTTCTTAGGAAGAGGATAGACTTCCAGAAAGACTTGCCAATACTATGTTGAAGGTAGTAGCTGCAGAACCACTCTCTTCTTGGTTTCTTTTACTTTATGAAAATGTGTTATCAGTAAGCATGATCTAACATACAGCATGAGGAAGAATAGAAACTGATTTCCTTCTTAAGACATCATGAGACATCACAAAAGCTCAGTGTTAAAAGGGCTACTTATTGGATGGTAAGAACTTTAGAAAGTTCAACAAAAAAAGTGGTAACTCCAAAAACAAAGAATCTACTTTGAAACTAGTAAGGAAGGGGGCAGCTAGGTGGCGCAGTGGATAGAGCACCAGCCTTGAATTCAGGAGGACCTGGGTTCAAATCTGGTCTCAGACATTTAAGACTTCCTAGCTGTGTGAACCTGGGCAAGTCACTTAACCCCAGCCTCAGGAAAAAAAAAAAAAGAAGAAGAAGAAGAAAGAAACTAGTAAGGAAAACAGGATTCTTTGCTTTGGCCAACTTACCAGGTCATTCTCTACTAAGAAAGAAGAAAGGTCAACCAAAACCCATGTTGGGATCATGAAAAAGACAGCATGACATCCAAGTATGTTCAATAACCGAAGATGATGGATCCTTGAATCTCTCAGCACCTGAAAATTCAAAACTTTTAAAGTAACCAACCAATTTTCCCCAAAGCTGAAATTTTTAAATTCACAGAATGATAGAGCTGCATGGAGGGAGAGGGGGAAGAGGAGCTCTCAAAACTATTCTAATGCCTCTGAACAGGATATGTATACTCAAGTAGTCACCCAAATTCCACTAGCAGATTGCAAGGAATGGGAACCCACTGAGTATCACCAACGACTGCAGCTACTCCAGGAATAAGTTTTCCTTTACATATGTTTCATTATGATTTCCACTTCTGCCAGTTCTGCCAAGAAAAATGAATCCAATTCTTTATACCCCTTCAAATACTTAAAAGAGCAGTTACCATGTACCCCAAAGTTTTGTTCTCCATATTAAACACCGCCAGTTAATTTTAATATGACATAATCAACCAACCTGGTTGTAGTAAAAATTGTAATTGTTGTTTTTCAAATGAGATCCTTAGACCTGAATAACAGCCCCCAAAGGGTCTCATTTAGAAAGACTAGTTATCTCCCTCATTATGAATCTTTAAGTGTTTTAATGAAGCCCAGATTGAATTTTTAGCCTTATGCACCCTACAATCATTTATTAAGCATTTAAAATACTGGGTTGTGCTGGGATAGTTTAGATAAAACAACATACCTTCATGAAGTTTACAGTCTAAAAAGACTTAACACATGTCTACGTATTTATATGGTATTTTAAAGCTTATATAAAAACTTCATATACATGGACAAACAATTCTGTAAACTAAGTACCTTGGGTAATAATAACTTTATTTTAGAGATAAGAAAAAATAAGGTTTAGAGTTAAAAAGATTTGCTTAATCACAAAACTGGCAACTATCTGAGGCAGAAGTCAAAAGAAGGCCATCCTGATTGCATTTCTAACACTCTATGAACAATCCCATGCTATTTCTTTAATAAAACTATATATATATACCTATATATATAAAGTATTACCTAATTTCAAAAAATGGGCATCTGATGTTTCTGAATGAATAATTCCATATCCAAATATGACACTTTAGGAAATAAGCAGCATAGGTGTTCTTAAGACAGGATAAGTGAACTTGGTTAGTTTTGCATAATTTTTTTTATATTCTGATAATTTTATGATGATATAATTTGTTTCCTATGTATTTTATTTCACATATTTAAAAACATGATTCTGAGAAAGTGTCCAGAGGCTTTTGACCTACTGCCAAAGAGGTCCATTCATCCTTGACAAAAAAAAAAAAAGTGTAAGAATTCTTGCTCCACAACATTTTAGAGATCACAACACACCTGATTCATAAAACTCTGTGAAGCAGATACGACAAATATTATTACTATTTGTTTTCAAAGATGATGATAGCAAAACTCATATATTAGTGGCCTTGCTCAGGGTCACACAACCACTTAAGTATTAAAGTATTATTCAGCCCAGTTATCTGCTGTCAAGTCCAGTATTCTTCCAATTAAAAAAACAACAAACAAACAAAAAACTATCTCTTTGCATTAACCCACATGAATAGATAATAACTTTTGGCAAAAGACAAAAGACCTACTTTGGAGACTATAAACTTTGTAAGAGGAGAGGTCATGTCTTATTTTGTTGTCTCTCCAGTACTCAGTACCTGGGTAATAAAGTATTACATGGTAATGCTTAATGTTTGGTGAATGTAAAGGTTTCTTGTTTTGAATATTCTCAAGAATATTAACAGAAACATATATTATAGAGCAGTTTATAATTTAGAATTCTTCCCAAATATACTTTCATATTATTTTGACAAGAGTCATAGATTGAAGTCATGCAACAATTATCATTTTTTTATAAGTTAGAAAGCTGAAGTTTTGAGGTACACTAACTCACCCACAAAGATAGAATGAAGCAAATCTTAACATCTCCATCTTTTAAACTCTCCTCCCAGTGCCCTTTCTACCACATCCAGTTATGTGATAAAAAAAATAACAAAAGACAACCCATATCACTAAAACATTTCCCACCCTTGGGAATTCAATCACACTGACAGTGACTGATTGAATACCTTTTTGGAGAATATGTTCTGAAGGGAAAAGCAGAGGGTCGCTGCTAGAGCACTGATGAGCCCCCACATATCAAAGGACAATTCAGTGACTGTGGCCAACAAGACACCGCTGATGATGGGGATCAATGATAAATATACCTGGAAGAGGAAAAATGGAGAAGGAACTTCAGTGTATATGTTGTCATGTTGGCTGTGCTGCTATAAACATAATAAACTACCACTGACCTGTCACCAAAAATCAGAGTGTAAACTATAAAAGAAATTCTTCAACTCTGCCCTCTCCTCTTCCCCATTTCATTTTCAGCTAAAGTAATCAAGGGCAAGACAGAGCCAGAGAAAAATGCAAATTAGTCAATTCTGTTAAATCCAATGCTCCAGGATTTAAAAGTTCCTTCTCAGAAAAAGCTGTCTTTCTTAAAAGGAACTGATTAACCGATCTTTCTTGTGCAACAAGATAACTGTATAAATATTGCATTTAATATATACTTTAACATATTTAACATGAATGGGACTATCTGCCATCTAAGGGAGGGGGTAGAGGGAAGAAGGGGAAAAGTTGAAAAATAAGTTTTTGCAAAGGTCAATGTTGAAAAATTACCCATGCATATGCTTTGTATACAAAAAGCTATAAAATATATACATATATATATTTTTTTAAAAGGAATTAAGTCTCACATCCTTTGGCAACTAATCCAGATTTTGCATTCTATTAGTCATACAATAATTTCAAAAACAATTCAGGAATGCCTATCTGTAATGAAAATACTAATATTTATTAAGTGCCTAGCATGCACCAGACACTTTATGAATATTACCTCATTTGATCCTAACAAAAACCCTATGAGCTAGGTGTTATTTTAAATCTTCATTTTACATATTTGGGGAAACTGAGGCAGAGGGTAGTTAAGTTGCCCAGGTAACAAGCTAATAAGTTTATCAAGTTGGATTTGAACATGAGTTCTTCCTGATTACAGGCCTAGTGTTCTAATCATTGTACAGTTAGGTACCCCAAAGTGCCTCTTCTCTAATAAGTAAAGCAGTTTACTGAAGCAACCACATGTAGAATCCCCTTAAACTTCCACATAAATAGGGCTTTTCTGCAAAAATGAGTTTTGGAATATTTCCTAGGAGTACAGATTTCTGGTGGGTAAGGCTGCTGATGCTTTATATAGTAGACATTTAGCCTCTTTACTGAAATGGATCTTCTAAACCAAGGATTTTTAGAAAAGAGGATAAAGAAACAGAATCCCTGAGGTCCTTGAGTAGACTCTGTAGACTCTCACAGAAGGCCTGTTTGAATCTTTCCTTTCTGTGCAAAGAAGTTTAAACTCCCTCCCTCGTTTGTCCAGGCACAAGGGCTTAGGCAATGTTAGATTATAATGTACAACGAGGAACACTAAACTAGGACTATAGGAGCCCAAGGCTCAATTCTATCATTAACTAGTTTTGTGAATCTAGACAAGTCAATTTCCTCTTTGTACATTAAATCAATTAAAACAAATTTCCTGTATGTCTAACTGGAATGAGGCATGTCAGAGACAGTGGGCTTATTCTATAAAGACAGGTCTTTCTCCAGAAGACATATGACCTTTGAGGATGCTAGTCCTTCCTAATCTAAGAATGTGTAATTCTGTGACCTCTAAGGTCCCTCACAATACCAGCAATCTGTTGATCTATGCTATACTGAATGATGTGGTTTTGTGGTTTAATGAATCAGTCAATCAAGCAAGCAATATTTATAAAGCAACTACCTCATGCCAGGCACAGTGGATATGAGAAAAGAAAAGGAAAAAAAAAAAAAGAAAAAAAAAAAAAGGTAGCCCTTAAAAAGGGGTATAAAATTTTTATATACCGACAGCAGTCTAAGTGAGAAAGATTTGTATGAAATCAGACAAAGGTGACCTAATTTTCTGTGAAATGGGCTAAGACCTAGAACATTGCATGATTGTGAGCTATATAAAACACATAGGGACAAGCCACTGGTTTTTAAAAGCTTCTTACAATCCATCAATCCCACCACCATAAATTCTCAGCTCTCAGCTACAGATGTCACAGGCTCTGAAGAACATAAAGTCTGGGTCAACATGGGGCAGTACTTCAACCCTTTAAATATTACCAATTCGGGCTAAAAAGCTTATTTGTACAACTAGGTGCTCTTGGTAGTATTGGTTATTTTCATGAGTAGAGACTCAAAAGACAAAAACCCCAAATTCTGTTTCAGCTGCTAAAGAGTTCCTGGATTTTACCCAAAGGAGAAACCTTAGTTTCCAGCAGATTAAGAAACCATTCCTGGTTCCTTGAAATGACCAGTTTTGTTTCTTTCACCTTTGTAACCAATTAGAAACTGCCTTGATTGTAGGGAGGGGAAGGGGGTGTGTGGGCAGGTTCTTTGCCAAGTACAGGAAGTGCAACAGAAACTGAAGACTGAGCTCAGAAAGGCACTGAGAGACCATCTTGTCTGTCAAATGAACCTCTTTTGACAGGAGGAAACAGATTCACAAGTGTGGGGAGGGAAGGTATCAAAAAGTCATAGCCAAAGTTAGTGGCTCTAGTCTAGTGCTGTTGGACTGTCTCACGCTGACAAGTCTGAATGCCCAATAACTGCCCATTTTACCTTGGTGCTCTGCTGTTGGACTGTCTCACGCTGACAAGTCTGAATGCCCAATAACTGAATGCCCAATAACTGCCCATTTTACCTTGGTGCTCTGCTATGACTAGAGGCCCCCTTCAATTCAATCATTTGGGAAACAGTTGCCGATTGGACTAGAAACAAAACTGTCCCAGCGCTGCCCTTCTGCTCCCATTGCCCACCTTCATTTCCCCAGTCTCCGTTGGCCTTCCCTATCCTCTGTTTCCTCACCAGTAAGCTCTCCTCGGGCTCTCTGCGGGTTTCCTCTCCAAGCCCCCCACCCCGTTTCTGGGGCACCCCTTAAGGCTTCGGAAGATTCCCTCAACCCCCCCCCCCTTAGCTTTCCAGTCTTGAGGTTCCCGAGGGCCTCCCAACTCCAAGTCTCACCGATTCGCTCAGATCCTTCCCCAGCCTCTGGGACACTCAGCAACTCCAAATGCCCCGGGCGCTCACCGGGCCTCCAGGGTATCTCCCCCGGGCCCCGGGCCTTTCTGGGCTTGCCCTCCGATTCTGGGCCCCTCCCCCTACCCTCCTACATTCCCGGGGCTTCTCGGTCGTGGGCCCCCCTGGGTTCCGGCTCCCCTTGGGCCCGCTAGGGCCTCACCCGTGTGCGCGTAGGACACGGGCACCTTCCAGATGCTGAAATGAGCCGACACGGAGGCGAAGTACTTGCCGAAGGCGAGCGGGAGTACGTAGCGCGGATAGAAGCGGGGCGGCAGCGGGTCGGCGCCCGCAGCCGCGCCAGGGCCGGAGCCGGGCCCCGGGCCGCGAGCGGGCGGGATGCGCCAGGCCCGCAGCAGCGGGGGGAGTCCCGCGCACAGCGCCAGGATGTGGCACAGTGACACGGTCACGGGGAAAGGGAAGCCGCTTAGGATGATCTTGTTCACCACGTTCCCGCCCGCGCTCAGCGCGTACCAGAGCAGGCATAGCGCCGCCACCCGAGCGCCCTCCCGCGCCCCGGCGCCTCGCGCGCCGCTAACCGACCCGGTGCCGGCAGCCGAGGCCGCCGCCGAAGCCGCCGAAGCCGCCGCCGCCGCAGTTGTCGCCATCCTGCAGCTCCGGGCCCGGCTCGGGACCCCGCGCGCCGGCCCGGGCGGGGCGGGGCCGGCCCGGGGACGCGCGTCGGGCCCTTTCTGCCCCGCCCCCTCTCGTCGTCGCCGTAGCCCGATAGGCCAGAGTAGATCCCTACGTCATCGCCACCAGCACCGGCCGGCTGACGTAGAGGAGACGACGTGGGCTGCTTCCGAGAGGGGAATCAGTGGTCCACGTCACTTCCGTCCGCGTCGGAAGTGAACTTTGGAAGGGGCTAAGCTGCCTTTTTTCTTCCTGCCGCTGAGAATGGTTCCCTTTCCCTAGTTTTCGGAAGCGTTCATTCGGATTTCCTCGGAACTACTGTGGCCTGAGTAAGGAATGCAGTACGCGGAAGATTAAGTCGATAGCGAAGGACTAAAGCTTGGGGAACCTGCCGAGAGTCCTTGCCGTACGTCTGAAGTAGCTGCAGCTCTGACGCGGCACCCACGTGACCTTGGACTGGCCCTTTAACTGTTGATAATAATAGCTATCCTTTCTATGGCGCCCTCCTATATTCTAGGCACTGTGCTAAGCCCTTTACAATCTTATTTGCTCTTTCCAACAACCCTGCAAGGTAGGTGCTGTTATTACCCCCATTTTACAGTTGAGGAAACAGGCAAGTCGGTGAAGTGACTTGTACAGTGTCTGGGTTAGTGTCTGATAACTGGATTTTAACTCGGATCTTAATGAATCCAGGCCAGTCATTCGTAGTTTCTGGCCTGCAGGGAACTTAACCTGATCACTTTGGTCATAACCAAGATTCTTAACGAATCCAGGGGGAATTTGCAGAGATCTAGTTCAGTCTTACTTTTACGAATGGAAACAAGTGACCCTCCCCAAGACAGGCTAAATTTAGTCCCCGGAGGTCTCTCCGGGAACAGCTGAACTTTGTACTCAGAGTGGTCCTGAGTCCAATTCCACCGTCCTGGATAATCTAATAGCTTTTCCCTAATCGAAGAAAATAAAAATGTAGTGGACAGAGATCTGACCTGTGTGACCGAACTTGTTTTAGGAAGGGCCTATTCCGTTTGGCACTGGAGAACAAAGACAAAAGGGGAAAGGGCCCTGCCTGCGAATTAATGAGGAGAGGCAACTTGTAGATGGAAAATAGATAATGTGGAGGGGAAGGAATCAGGAAGAGAATGAGGCTGATGACTTACTTAAACCCAAGTCAGGAACCGTAAGTCAAGACGTCCCCCTGGGATGCCATTGGTTTCTTAGAAAAGCAAGACTCTACAACTGGTAGTAGGGAGCTAGAGGAATGCAGAAATAGGGGAGTGACATAGACAGACCTGTGCTTCAGGTAAAGCACTTTGGTATGAGGGTAATGCAGAATTAGGCTACTGCAGTGGTGCAGGCAAGAACCGATGAGGGCCTTAAGTGAGGTGGGAGCCGTAAGGGCAAAGAACTGGAACACTAAGAACTGCTGTGAAGATGCCACAAGATTTTTAGTTCTCATGCAGGGAACTGTGACATTGAAGTTGCCACCTAAAATGGAGATCAGGGAAGCTGGGTTTGAATCTTGGTTTTGCCCTTTGTCTCACTCTGAAATTGTATTCTCCTAACTATATTGGGAGATTGTGAGAGATAAGCTAGGCTCCATTAAAGGTTTAGGTCTACCAAGTTCAGGGCATTAGATTTCTAAGGGCCTTTCTGATTGCTTACGTTGCTGGACAGATGATTTTGTTCTTTGTAAAATGAGGCTTACGTTTGTACCACTTATACTGTTCAACATTATCGTGAGGAAACTTTGCTAACTTGACAGTAACCTTACTGAAGGGAGATTCTCTATTTCTAACTTAACTACCAACCATCTTATTACAGAAACAAAGTAGGCACCTTGCCTTTTTTTTTTTTTTTTTTTTGTATCACTGAGGCAGATGCAATGAAGAAACCCACTCTCTGCCACATTGGCAGAGCCCCATTCTAATGCAGTTCTCCTGATTCATGTTACTAATCCTAGCCCTTGTGCCACTTTCCCTTGTTTTCCCTCCTCAAGGAAGAGCATATTTTTAATTGTTAGCATGTGGGGAAGATGTTTGGAACATGATCTCTTAAAAGGTTATCAAAAGGACTTTCTTTGGAAGATGTAATTTCTGTCTTCTGGATTACAATGCAAAAGTGTGACAAGATGTTCATCAGAAAAGTAGTTAGCTGGCTATAACTTTTTACTATTGACTGAGTCATCTGAAATGTTCTTTAAGCCTGTAAAATGAGTTTGAAACATATCTAAATTCCTTCCATCTAAAATATTCAGTTCTAAGGCCTCTTCTACATCAAGTATTTTCTATAAATTAAAAACCTTTGGAGCCAGGAAGACCCAAATTAGAATTTGGAATGATCCTAACTTTTCAGATTCATTTCTTTACAGCACCTGAGAATCAAGAATCAAATGATATAATGTAAATGTTGTGAATTCCAAGTGTTTATAAATGTGAGCTATTTAATTTCCTATTTACTTTTTTTTTTCTTCTAAACTGACAATTGTTTGCTCTCTGGTTTCTTGAAAGTAGAATTCTGAAAATAACAGTTGGAACCAAAGAGCAAGTCTAGGAGCTTTTTTTTTTTTTAATTAACTGTTGATAGAAAACTTTCAGACTGATTACAGTTTGAAGGTTCTCAGGTCAGTGAACTGTGTTGGGTTCTAGTATCAACCTTGAGTTACAGAATTAAAGAATTTGGATAGAACAAGCTATCTTACTGATGAGGAGAGTAAGGCTTAGAAGGCTTTCACTGTTACAAAGGCAAATTGGTAAAAGCCAGATCTTGTGGTTCCAAGCCCAGTTCATGTTCCCCTATGCCATAATGTGCTTTCCTCATTTCAGAAACAAGGAAACCAAGACCCATTGTGATTAAGGGACTAAGGTAGTCACAAAGTAAATTAGGAACAGAAAATAGGTCTGACGAACATTAAAAAAAAAAAATATTTGCAGGCAAACTTTCCAGCTCTTAGAGGAAGACATCATCATCATCATCATAGGAAATCCAAAGATTTAGGTTTCATAACTGATTTAATGTAAACAACTGGGTTGATGTTCAGGAGACCACTTGGTCAATGACTTTTCCAGGCCTTGGGTTCATATGTAAGATGAAAGTTGTGCTAGATAATCTCCAGAGTTTCTTCCAGGCTTGATATAATAGAATTCTAATTAGGGAATAACTGAAGGATTCTCTTAAGGTCCTTTAAAAGTTTCAGAAGTATTCGCATACATTGTTTCAAAAATGCAGTACAAAAAAAAAAAAATTCCATGTACATAAATATAAAGTGTCTAAAAGTAAAAAGCAAGCTTAAGTAGAAAATAAAAATAAAACAGCTAAGGAGAAGTATATTTTAAAATATCAATGTAGTTATAATTGGTATATATCCATTCTAGAGAAGAAAATAGAGGCTTGAAAAATCTTGTTAGTAGCAGAGTGAGAATTGATTTCCAAGTTTCCTGACTGACAACTCAGGTCTCTTCAAAAGACAAAAATCTGGCAAAGCTTCTTAGTAGTGCTGGCTATTTTACTAAACAAAATTAAACCTCACATTACAGAAAAGATTACTTAGACACAAGCTTCCTGCACATCTAGTTTGGTTTCATAGCCTGATTAGTGGAGAAGGGTTGGAATGAGATGTCAAAATCTAACTGCCACCAAAATTTTACAGATTGGTCTTAAAGTGCTGCTAGATAAAGAATCTTTGTTTACACATACCTTTCCTTATGAATAGCCTCCAATTCATAGATTTAGAAATAAAAGCTTTTTATCTGTGGTCACTTAGTGGTACAACCCCCTGCCCTCACTAACCCCCCCCCAAAAAAAAAAATTTCTGACAAATAATATGGTCCAAATAAGAGGAAACTGCTTTTTAAAACTCTGGGGGAAAAGTGAGCAAAAGTAAGATACTGATGCATTGTAAGCAAAGAGCCAGTTGGCAATAAGGCTGGCAGTCCTTTCTTGGGAAAGCAAGACAATGTTTTATCTTGTTTTTCTAAGAGGAACTTTTTTCTACATCTCTGCCAGTTTTATTAACTGCTTGTAGTAATCACTGCCTTGTAGAACTTTTTATTTCCTTCCAGACTTTTATCATCTTTCCACCTCAGTTGTTCATATCCTCCTTCCCTCCACTGTTTTTATTTATTCTGTATGTATTTGTGTGTACCTGGAAAAGATTTTTCACTTTTGGCCTTTGTAGCCCTAGCACCTGGCAGTACGTGATATTTATATGCCTAATAAATGTATTGATTGATTAGAAGAAAGTGGAGATGGGAGTAATTTCAAGACGGGGAAGGAATTGTAGGAGAATTAATTAATGTTAAATTGTTGGGAGTAAATGAGTAAATAATGCTTGAAGTGAATCAGGCTGAGCATTAGTAACTGAATCAACCCAAATATTTGGCGGAGGGGGGCAAGGAGAGGAGAGAAACAGCTTATGATTAAACTGGTGGTTTATAGTCATGATGTGCTTTGCTTAATTAATAATTACTTCAAAAATTAAAAGTATTTTCCTAAGAGTTGATTATACCCCAACTGGAATTTGTAGTAGAGGAACAATTTTCCAAAAGAAAGTTAACTGGATTCCTTCTAAGAAAATGCTTTTTGACTTCCTTCACAGGCTAATTGTACACTGTTTTAAAGTCCGATTCTTTTTGTACAGCAAAATAACTGTTTGGACATGTATACATATATTGTATTTAACTTATACTCACATATTTAACATGTATTGGTTAACCTGCCATCTGGGGGAAGGGTTGGGGAGGAGGGGAAAAGTTGAAACAAAAGGTTTTGCAATTGTCAATGCTGGAAAATTACCTATGCATAAATTTTTTGTAAAAATAAAAAAAAAAAAATGCTTTTTATTCCCAACTCACAAGAAGCTTGTATAGTTGTCCTACACTAATAAGATACTCCAAGATGCCTGTGTTAGCCTTCCTAAGCAGAACCTGAAGCTTTTAAGTTGCTGACATTAAGTCCCGACATTTAAGTTGCATATTAAGTCCCGACACAATTTTACTTAGCTATGTTGGAATGGTCTCGATGATTATATATGAAACTCTCATTTATGTGGACCATATATTTAAAATCCATTTTTTTCTTTTTACTTACAAGTATATTCTTACTGCTTTGGGTAAGGGGAAGTGGAGAGGATAATGATGGAATATAACAGCAACTCTAGGAGCAAAACCACAGGTTTACAGTTGGGGGAAAAAACATTTATCATTAATAATTCACAAAGATTTTTGTGCAAATTTTTTTTTATTTCCACATTTATATCACAATGTGTCCACTTAAAGGACCAAATAGCAAAGTTGCTCCCTTCTGCATCTGAAGAACACAGAAGTCTAGTCACTGTACATTCACTAAGGCTCTTTGTTTTTGCAAATCGCGTTTATGATGAATATCCGTAAGGCAAACAATATCTAAAGGAATGGTAACAAGTATATTTCCAGCATACAAAACAGGCTCCCTCTTCCCTCACAGGACAGTTACACACTAGTAGCACCCGCAGTTACATTTTTTGGACTCTAGAAAGTTGGAAGTTTTCTAGAAATTTGCAGGAAGGGAAAAAGGACAAAAATTATTTGGCTACTGGGTAGGGGGAAGGGAGGGGACTTTAAAAAAAAAAAAAACACAACTAAATTTTTGCAGCATTTCTTGAAGACTGGATTTAAACTGAAACCAGACTAAAATATGTGGATGCCTACGGAATGTGAAGTTGGAAACTGATTAACTGCAGTAGTGCATGGCTGCAGTTTGAAAAGAATCTCTGCACCACGTGACTTAAAATAACCCAATCGCTCAACAGAGAGATGATGCAAATACAAATAAAACTACAGCTGTTGCACACTGTCTCACAGACATCTCACTGCCAAATTAAAAAAAAAAAAAAAAATCAATGCAAATAAATAGATGCGTACTTTTAAGGTAACTCTTTCACAAGTATTCTGTACCTGCCTGTAGATAAGGTTCCGGCATTCACATGTGCTGGAAATCATTTGAACCTTTTGGGGACTAACACTTTTTATAGCTGGTTTGCTATTGAGTTTTGAACTCAATTCTTTGTCCTTCGTACGCCCTTCCTTTGCTATTTTTGTTAGTAAACTGGTAGCAGCATTTCACAAAAGAAGAACTTAGACAGAAGAGCTACAAAGGATCAGCCCCTCGAGACCCTCTTCCAGGCCTGTTTTCCAGGACAAGAGGTGCACTCTCCATGTTAAGCATCATGGAGTCTGCCCTGCTGTGTTTGCTAACTGCAGATGTGAAAGCATTTTAGCATCCTTATATTCAGTCTAGGCAGACATAAGGCAGGATGTTCAATCTACCATCATCACCATGTGGATCTAAAGATATGCACTGCGTCCAATCATACCAATTACCCTGTGTATCATAACAACCATTCACCCCTGGCCAATGGAGTTGCCTTATTCTGTTGAGATCATCATTTGTGACCTCTCTACTAACTCCAGGCAGGTCTGTGGATATACTGTTTGGCACTAGAACATGAGTCTTTCTAGCTTCTCTTCTAGTGCTTTCTTCCTGCTTTAAATATTCAGACATGAAATAATGAGCTCCTGGTGTTTGTACGCCTGATGAGGAAAGCAAACTACTCTGTCTGTTTAAATAGGATTGAATTATTTCATTTCTGGACAACTCTTTCCAGTTCGTTTGTTCAAAAGGACTCTGCAGATTCGTTTTTTGCTCCGGTTTGTCCGGTTCTGTCCTGTGCTGGTCAGCAAGGGCAGGGATATCTACCTGCAAAGAATCCTTTTGTGTTAGAGGTTTAATTTGTCCAGTCATAGGATCAAAGGTGATTTTTCTCTCTTTTAACCTGACAGGCTTGACACCCCCTTCTAGAACCTGTCCGTCTAAGTTCACTGTGTAGTCTCTAGATCTGTACCTCTTCTTCTTCTTACTGTCAGACCCAGAAGCAGCATTGTCATCACTGTCCATCTTGGAAGCCTCTGGGGAAAATCCTACCCGTGGCATTAGGGGCTCCCCAGGGGGTGAGCTCACTTTGCAGCCAGGAGAAATATGTTGGAGGGTCCCTAGATGCCGCTGATGACTTTCAGAAGATGTGTGTTCCTGCCAGTGCTGAGAAGCCTCCACTCCAGTCTGATGGGAAGCCTCCGATCTTTTTGCAGGTACTGGAGGCGTCGAGGGCTTCATCAGTGATGGTGCTCGTGACGATGGTGATGAAGCCTGTGTAGCATCTAAGAAGTGGGACCTTTGAGATGGACTAGGCAGAGAACCCTTTGGTGCATATGTGGGATGCTGCCGGACAAATGGCTCATGCCTTAGGTTGCTAGGACTAAATGAACAGCGGGGACTCTTAGGTTGGTGCTGCCCTGTAGGTTCTTCCGGCTTTTCATGGTGCTGTAGCACTGTAGTCTTTAGCTGTGAGGAAGTGCTGGAAGGTTTTACAAGTCCGGGAGAACTCGTGTGAGGTTTGACGGCATTGACTGGTATCTTACTGTGTTTATCATTCTCACTATGTTCTGTCCTGCTGCTTTCAGGCCCTGTGTGCAGGTTGACATCAAGAGGGCTAGGGAAATTTTCAGGGCTCCCCCCAATCCCATTAGTTGGAAGGGGAGAAGAATTTTGTAACAGTTCATGGCTAGCTTTGGAAACTTTGGAAGGAGGGCCTTGATGTCCATCACGGTGTTCTCCTTTTCTTTTTCTATTTCCCAGTTTTTCTGTTTTCGGGGAGTTCAGCTTTTGAATATCATTTCTATTTTTCAACTCATGAATAGGTTTGGACCCTGGAACTGTAGCAGGTGACACATCTGGTCTACAGTTGTGAGCGCCACCATTTGCCGACCCTGGTGGGTTTGGCAATCCCCTTGGCACTGGTTCATTTTGGGTCACAGGTTCAATTAATTTTTGCCAACTCCGCAACAATTTCTTGGCACGTTTGGCAAGTTCTTCATTTTTTGTCTTCTTTCTTACATCATTGATGAGTTTTCCTAGCCTTGTTTCCTACAACCAAAGAGAGATACTTTATTCCTTCAAAATCATAAACATTCTGAAAAAAAGCATATTCACAAATGATATTCCTGAGAAATGGGAAATTTATCAAAAATACATAAGAATAGGAAAAAAATTAAGTGTGAATCAGGGCAAAGGAGGAATTCGTGTTCCCTACTAAAGTTTTTCAAAAACTAAGCCCCCAATGTGTTACTTGCAATCTATGGGAAACAAGTCTTCTTGTACGTATATGTATAAACACACCTGTGTGTAATGCCCTACAGTTTGCCTGTCCTTAAATAAAATTCTAGATACAACAAGAGCAACTCAAATTCTAAAGTAGTTCTCTAAAGGGAAAAAAAAAAAAAAAGGCAACTGAAACAAACCAAATTTTCTCAGTTCAAGTACAAAAAAAGAATCAACATACAGGTATGCTGCCACACTAAGATAGCAACACAAACTGAAATAGTGCTTAAATTCACAAAGACCAGTAGATTTGATGTTCAAAATAAAGCCAAAGCTGGGAATAAGGTGAAATATTTTAGCTCAAATTGCTTTGGAACACTCCAGATTCTTGCCAAAGCCAAGAAGGACAATACCTGAACAGGTGGTTAATGCTTATACTTCTGAGTCATAAAGTTAGTCTCAATATTACATTATTTTATTATAATAGGTCATACCTCAAGTGCCTCTTTGGTAATGGGATATTTCTCCAAGCTGGAGATAACTTCCAGTACTGCCACCATGTTATGGATCTGCAATGATAAAATTATTGTCATTAGTTCCATTTCCTTTCCCAGCATAGGTAAAAAAAAAAAAAATTGCTATATTGGGGCCACATCAGACCTTTTCTCTGAAAAGATAGGAATTAAAATATAAGCTCCTTGGGACCAGGGACTATCTTTTGCCTTTCTCTATATTCCCAGCAACTAGTATAGTGCACATAGAAAGCACTTTAAATCCATCTCCTCATCAGTAGTTAAGACAAGTAGAGGGAAGGAGATGAGAAGAGAGGGTCCTAGGTCAATATCTAAGGGAAATAGGTTGGAATAATAAGCCAGGCAAAGCAGAACAAACTCCACAACAGTTCTAGGCCTAGAAATAAAAGTTTAGAAACCAGAAGAAAGCCAAGTTTTAACTAATGACTTACTAGACAACACTTATATGAACAATATTATAGCCATTCTATTCCACCTCTCAGCTAGCCTGCGAAGCTTTAAAGTACTGTGTGACAAGATGCTATGCTAGCTCCTGGGGATACAAAGACCAATTTCCTGCCCTCTGGGAGCTTACAATCTAGTGAAACACCAAAGATTACAAACAATTGACTTGTTGACAAATGACAAGTGCAAAGGTAAAGGACCCAAAATGTAAAGATAAATTTTGAGAAAAGAATTGTGACCACAACATGCATCTATCATCTTCTCCAATGCTGAATTGGGGCATAAAGATGATACACTCATAAAAAAATTGATGCAAATTTGTGCTTTTATAAAAACCAGTCTGGCACAATGATTTATTTTCTACAAAACAGGTCTAATGTTATGTAGCAAATATGTATTCATCTTTCAAGAAGCCACTAAAAGTCTGAAATGTAACTGACAAAGTATCAACATCCTATTAGAGAAATGCACACCAAAAACACTGAGTTTTTACTCATACCTAGTTAAATCAGTGAAAAAGTCTAGATGGAAATGGTTAATCTAGGAGAGGCACACTGATATGAGGAGGTCTGTACTTGGTCAAACCTCCATGAAAAAAATGGATGATGTGGAGATGAAAATTGTACGTTACTATCTCACCCAGTTCTCACCCCTGATTAAAACAAAGGTCATAAATAAAACAAATTACTCACAGGGGCTCTTTGTGTGGTGACAAAAACTTGTCACCACAGCAAGTATGGAAGTGCCCATCAATTGGGGGAATAGCTAAACAGAGTGTGAACAACTACATAAATATTCCACCACAAGAAACAATGAAGATGAAAAATTCAGAGCATGTCGTATTAACTGAATCTAACTGAAACAAGCAGAAATAGGAAAAAATAATTTATATAATTACAACAATGTTAGCAGAAAGAACAAAGGAGCTAAAACTTAATACTGTATAATTGCACTGACCACATCTGAACTCCAAAAATCCATCTCCATCCCTTCTTTGTAGAGAGTTTGGAAACCTACATATATACATATTCATTGTCAGACTTGGCTGATATGTTGGTTTAAAAATGAAGGTGTCTATACCAAGATAAGGTCAAAATGGGTTCATGATTTAGATATAAGAGGGTGATACTATAACCAAATCAGGAGAACAAGGGATAGTCTACCTCTCAGATCTGTGGAAAAGGAAGGAATTGACCTCCAAAGAAGAACTAAAGAACCTAAAAATGCAAAACTGAGACACTAATACATTCTTGGTGGAGTTGTGAACTAATCCAACTACTCTGGAGAAAAATTTGGAACTATGCCCAAAGGGCTATCAAACTGCATATCTTTTGATCCAGCAGTGTTTTTACTGGGTTTGTATTACAAAGAGATCATAAAAAAGGGAAAAGGACCCACATGTATAAAACTGTTTGCAGCAGTCCCTTTTGTAGGGGCACGGAATTGGAAACTGAGTGGACTGCCCATCAATTGGGGAATGGCTGAATAAGTTATATGAATGAATAATGAAATATTATTGTTCTATAAGAAATAATCAGTAGGATGATTTCAGAAAGACCTGGAAATACTTGCATGAACTGATGCTGAGTGAAGTGAGTAAAACCAGGAGAACATTGTACCCAGCAACAACAAGAACATGTGATGATCAACTGTGATGGATGTGGTTCTTTTCAACAGAGAGGTGGTTCAGGTCAATTCCAATAGACTTTTGATGGAGAGAGTCATCTGCATCCAGAAAGAGGACTGAATGTGGATCACAACATAATATTGTCATCTTTTTTGTTGTTTGCTTGCTTCCCCCCCCCCCCCCGCTTTCCCATTTTTTAAAATCTGATTTTTGTTGTGCAGCATGATAAATGTGAAAATAGGTTTTTTTAAATTTGCACGTTTAACCTATATCGGATTGCTTACTGTCTGGGAGAAGGGAGGGAGAAAAATTTGCAACACAAAGCTTTTGCAAGGGTGAATGCTGAAAAACTACCTTTGCATGTATTTTGAAAATAAAAAAAGCTATTAAAAAATTTAATGCCTTTAACTCTGTCTCATGCAGTTTATATTTTCCATTGTTGATAGGCACATATTATATATTTGATTCTGTAACTTGAGATCCTTTTATTGTTTTTGAAATTTATTATTAATTTTTGTGTACATGGAATAAACTATTCGATTTGTCTTTTTTTTAAAAGTGTCAATGAAACGAGGTAACATGTAAAGTGCTATGCAAAGCTAATAGCATTCCTATAAATAGTGGTGATGTAAAAAACATAAAGGGATAAGGATAGACTGGATCTATGATCACAATGATATAGGGATATCTCAAATGAGGACATTACTATTAACTGTAGGTCAATACTTTCTGTTCAGTTTATAGTTTTAGATTAGAATTGCCAAGAGGTCTCCAAAGTAGGGCCAGCAACAATCCCATCTTCCTGTGACAGCCAATTTGTGGGGTTTACCTTCAAATTTATCACACACATCCTTACTCCTCGAACAGTGCCCCATTCTTCCCCTTCTCCAATCTACCCTTTTCTAAACTATAGCCTAAAACCCAATTTATGTACCTACACCAGTAGCAGGCAAAGGTATAATTGGGAACATTCTCTCCTATCTCTAGAATGCTTGTCTCAATCCCCTACATCACCCAGTGGCTTCAGGAAGCATTCTTCAGGGGTCAAGAATCTGTACTGCAGGGCAGTCAGTAACCACTGAAGAAGAGGCAGGAACCACTGCTTCCCTCTCTTCCTTCTCAGTGGAACAGTGTGATTTGCATAGGAAATCCTGGCATAGATGAATTGATAAAGATGGCATAAGGAGAACTATCTCAACTCATCTATGTATGCTATAGACTTTTCCGTTTGATCTCAAGGGAAAAACCAAAACTAAAAAGGTAAGAAATTGGAGGAAAATATTCATGATTTGGTGAGGACATCCTGACAATGTCAATTATCTAAAAATAATCTATTGCTTCAGTAGAAATTAAGTTAACTTTTGCTGAAGGTTCTCTAGCTAGGTGACCATTTGTTAAAGATGTTATAAAGGAGATGCTTCTTTTGGACAGAAGGCATAGTGAGGTAAAAAGACAAAACAATCCATACCTATTTCAGTACACTCTAGATTTGGAGTAACAGGACTTGGGTAGAAATCCTGGCTTTTCTAGCTGAGTAACACCCCTGGGCGTACTTCACTTTTCTGTAAAAATAAAATGGTAAACTTGTACAGCTAAGTGGTACAAGGGAATAAGAGCACCAGTCCTAGAGTTAGGAGGACCCAAGTTCAAATCTGGCCTCAGGCACTAGCTATGTAATCCTGGGCACCCATAACCCTGTTTGCCTTAGTTTCTTCATCTATGGAATGAGCTGGAAAAGGAAATGGCAGACCACTCCAGTATCTTTGTCAAGAAAACCCCAAATTGGATCTTGGAGAGTAGAATACAATTAAAATGACATTAGACGAAAGAAACAAGTTTGGGACATAGCTAAGGGGCTAACATCAAACATGAGCCTTAGAGACATTGGAAAGCTAGTTATTTAATAATCTGGATCACTTGACAGAATTCTTAAAACACCAATGGCCTGAAATGGTGCTTAGTCATCACAGTACTCATAGTTTCAAAGGCAAGCAATATTATCTTCTGGCTCAAATCCCCTCTCTTCAACCTTTCCTCTTATTCTTATTCCTAACCCGGTTATATTTTCCTTTGATTCCCCTTTCCATTGTACCCTCTGGAACTTTTGGTTTCTTGTTCAACCCAATTCATCCTGGATTTTTTCATTCTTTCCACAATTTTCATCCACTATTTTTTTTTTTTTTTAATGTTTCCATCTATATTATTGCTCTATAGCTCTGTCGAGGATACGGACCAGCCTTTAGGTTACATTATTCATTACTTAAGGACTGGCTTGGAGTCTGTCTGTCCCCACTATCACGTCTAATCTCATAATTTAGGAACTTTTAAAAATTCTTCTTGAATACTTACATCAATCTCTTCAACTTCTTTGACCCACCTATTCAAACTCCTTTAGCCATTAGAAAGAGAAAATCATACTCTTAAATCTTACTGTCATCCAAAGCTGAGCTATCTCTTATCAATCAACAAGCATTTATTAAGGACTTGCTATGTGCCAGCCACTATGCTAAATGTCAGGAATGCAAAGAAAAATCACCAATCTGCCCTCAAAGAATTCAGTCTAAGGGAAAACAAAAAAAGAAAAATAGAGTAGTTCAAAGGTAACCTTAGAGAAAAAGCCCTTAACAGGTCTCTACAGGGAGTCTTTCAAAACTATTATCGTTCATCCTTTTGCTGCTCCTCATGTCTCCAGCCTCCAAGCTTTTGCATTAGCTAGCCTCAAAGTCTCAGCCACAGCACTTCATTTTTCTGGTTTCAAAAAGTTTCTTCTATAGGAGACTTCATAGTTACTATATGTTGCCCTGAAACCAAGGACAATGCATCCCTAAATGTCCAGTACATAATGCTTGCTGACACAAAGGTGAACTATTATTTTTTGTAAGGTGTTCTAATACATGGAATACTGTCCACAAGCTACATAAATTATGTAAGCTACAAGCCATTTTTTAAAAAAATCATCTTCTTAGTTTGTTTGCCCAACCATTACAGATTATTTCACTGTGCTTCTATTAAGAAAAGGGATTGCTATCTTTTGTGACTTTGTATCTCCCCAAATCTTCACCTCAAAAAGTCTCTATCCTCTCC
The DNA here is from genome assembly GCF_048593235.1 of Sminthopsis crassicaudata. NCBI lineage: Eukaryota > Metazoa > Chordata > Mammalia > Dasyuromorphia > Dasyuridae > Sminthopsis > Sminthopsis crassicaudata. Next base: position 58,834,511 of record NC_133617.1, on the reverse strand, counting down.
TCACTGCTCTACTCATTTACATGAGTCCCTGGAGAATTTGCCTCTTCCTTCCATCGCATCTCTGGCCCTGCTTCAATCTAATATACTTTTATTCCTTTCAAAAGCCAAACACTTAGAAAGGGGTTTTCAATTGTTCTCTTCCATCTTTTCATTTCCTCTCTCTTTACTGCGTTAAAAATTACCCTTTGCAATTCCTGAATTTATCATTCCTATCACTAAATTGTTTTCTCCAAGATTACTAATAATCTCAAACATTAAATTTAAGGATCCTTCCCTGATACATAAATGGTCAAAGCATATATACATGTGGTTTTCAAAGAAGTCAAGACAAAAAGGTGCCAAAATAATCATTAGAAAAATGCAAATGAAAATAACTGGAATTCTACCTCATACCCATAATCTGGTAAAAATGACCAAAAAAAGGAAAATGCCTTGTACATGTGGAAAGAGGTATTAGTGGTGAACTACTAGTACAGCTGGGACCTGATTCAGCCATTATGGGGCACATTTTGGAACTATAACCACAAAGTCACTCAACTGTATATACTTTTTGACTCAGTGATGTCATTATTAGATTTATATCCCAAAGAAAGGAGGGAAAGTCCCACATGTACAAAAATATTTCTAAGAGCTCCTTTTGTGCTGACAAAGAATGATAAATTTAAAGTATGCCCATCAACTGGAAATAAATGACCTGGTAGATGAGGGTAATGGAGTATTACTGAACCATAAAAAATAATGAAAGGAATATGTCAAAGAAACATAAGAAGACTTATATAAAGTGAGTATAATCTAGAAACTAAATGATACAATAATACTGTAAATAAAAGCAGATCTAAATGACATGGGAATTGATCACTGCAACAACCAATCATGATTCAAAGACTATTTGATGAAATATGCTACCCTAGTTCATGATGGAGAAGTAGTGAATTCAATCTAAAAGAATGAGGTATTTATTTTTCAGGCATGACCAATGTAGGGAGCTTGTTTTTGCTTGATTATGTACATATTTTTCTTTATTATTTTCTCCCCAATTATAATAGTAATTTTAAACAATTATTTTCTAAAATTCTGAGTTCCAAATTCTTTCTCTCTTCTTTCCTCTGCCTCCTCATTGAGAAGGAACGCAATTTGATACAGGTTATATACATGCAGTCATACAAAACATTAGTCACATTGTGAAAGAAAACAGAACCAAAACAAATTTTTTTGACGTATGCTTCAATTTTCATTCATATTCCGCCAGTTCTTCCTCTGGAGATGGCTAGCATTTTTCATCTTCAGAACTACCTTGGCTCCCTGAATTGCTGAGATAACTAAATCATCCACAGTTGATTATCATGTTCAAATATTGTCACTGGGTACACTGTTCTCCTGATCCTACTTATTTTACTTTCTATCAGGTCACATATGTCTTTCAGGTTTTTCTGAGGGCATACTGCACTCATCATTTCTTATAACAACCCAAATAGTATTCTATCATAATCATGTATGATAACTTGGTCAGTCATTTCCTAATTGATAGGTACCCCCTCTATTTCCAATTTCCAGTAAAAGTCTTGCTATAAATATTTTGGTACATATGGTCTGTTTTATTTATTTATTTATTTGTTTGTTTGTTTGTTTGTTTTTAAACTACTTTGGCATACAGACCTAAGAGAGGTATTGCTGGGTCAAAGGGTATGCAGGGTTTTATGGCTCTTTTGGCATAACTATAAACTGCTGGCTTAAATCAATTCAAAACTGCCAAAACAATCCATCCATTAGTTTGAGTATGCACATTGGTTAAAGTTCCTCCCCCTTAAGATTTCTTTCAATGAAAGGGAAAGTGATGGGAGAGGGGACCCTAGTGATATTGCTACAAAAATGGAGAGGAGAAAAGGGGAAGGGAGAAGACAGAAGGAAAATAAAAGAAGCTCACAATCTTTTTTTTTTTTTAATAGACATTTGAAAATAAAAAGCTTCAATAAAAAAAAAAATGGATAGAAGTAAACAGATCAGCAGAAAACACAATAAGCAAGTCAGCTTTGAAAACAATATTTTGAATTGATTATTTACTTTAAAAACCATATTCCATCTTCATATACAAAAAAATAAGTTTAATGGTCCTTTCCAACTCTGAAGTTATGACTCCTATTTCAGGTTTTATCACCTCTCACCTGGCTTACTGTAATAGCATCCAATTTGATTTCTCAGTCTCTCCATTGCCTCTAGGATAAAATACAAAATCCTCTTAAATAAAGGCTATGATCTATTTTTTTTTTCAGACTTATACATATACTCCCTTTCAAATATTTAATCTATTAGTCCATAAGCTCTTCCCCAACTCCACATGACATTTTTCATTTCTGTGATTCTGTAAAGGTCTCTGTCACCCATGCCTGAAATGTACTCAACTACTTACCTTCATCTACCTCTTTATATCCCTAGGTTGTTCTAAGCTTTAGCTCAGGTGCTATTCTTGCTCTTCCTCCTGCTTTGTTTTCTTTCCCTCTTGAAATTACGTATACTTAGTAGTGAACAAGGGTTTAGTAAAACATAGGCTCCATGAGGAGAGTATGTTTTCTTTTTATTTTCAATGCTTTATGCATTGTGGGCGTTTTATAAAAAGAATTTTTAAAATTCAACCTAAGATTCCTTCCTTAAATTCTATGGTGATAAAACAGTAAACTTACAATAAAGGAAAGGTGATATTCTTATATCATCTCCCAACATTCTCAGCAAATATTCAATCTGTCAGACATGGCAATATAAATCATGTGGCATCACTGTTAAAGTCATGAGGTAGATGTACGAAGAATATTATAATTCCAAACTATAATATGTATAATACATAACAAATGATAATCAACATATGATCAGAAAAAGAACTGGACTAGTTAATAACTAAAAGAAGAAAACCAAGAATTTCCCCCTTGATATACTGACTTAGAAATCTCGGCTACCAATATACAAACATCAAGATCCATCCCTATCTGCCCACCATCTTTCTTATTTTTACTCTTACTCTGTCAATACTATCCCAAGAATAACTCGTTACTGATCTGCCTCCTTTCTACTTCCATTGTGCCTGCTGGAACATTTGCTCCATGATTTAAAAACTTCTCATTTATTTTAAAGTAGCTTAATGATATTTCCTGGTTTTTTGATCACCTAGATAGGTCTTCTTTTACCATGAGCTACTTCCATGATTTAAAAACTTCTCATTTATTTTAAAGTAGCTTAATGATATTTCCTGGTTTTTTGATCACCTAGATAGGTCTTCTTTTACCATGAGCTACTCTTCATAATAAATTTTTTTAAAAGAACAAAACAAAACCAAAAACCAACCTGACATTCTATGCAATTTTCCACACCTGTGGACCCTTCATCTCCATAAAGGAGTAAAGAGGATATTTTTTCTTATCTCTTCTTTAGAGCCAAACTGATTTTTTTGTAATTTTGTATTATTCATTTTTGACAGTTCTTTCCATTTGCATTGTGTTTGTGTATGTATGTATGTATGTTTAAAAACTATTAAGCTGGTTCATAAGTCTTTCTATGCTTTTGTGGATTAATAATATTTACCATTTCTTCTAGCATAATAATAAAATATTTTTCTTTCCTACTTGTATTTTCTGATACTCAGCAATACTTGGCTACTTCCTGATAATACTGCTTTCCTTCACACCCTTTACATTTTCTCTCTTACATCATACCATGCCCAATCCACTGGCCTAGGAACCAATGCTGGAAGATTCCTTGCTCTCCACAGTCACTTCCAGAGTCCCCAGGTTCCACCATTAATTAGTCAGCAAGTTCTCCTTGGAGAATGATCCTTTCCAAATTTATTACTCCATGCACATCCTTTATCTACTGAATCCCAAAATAATATAATTCTTTTTTTAATGACTTTGGTGCTAAGCTCACTGTCTTTTTCTCCTATTCAACTTCAACATACTGACTGATGTGAACTACTAAATTTCTCAATCTACTTTTTTTCCCATGATCCATTCAACCTTGGAGAATCATCTTGTTCATCTAATCCCAAAATTCTTTTATCTGTTCACAATTTATTATTCTTACATTAACACCTCATATATAACTATGAGATAGTTAACAAATATTTACTTGCTAGGTACTTTGTAATATTCTTCCCTAAAATATAAAGTTCTCTGTGAGCAGGTTTCTTGAGGAGCTTCTGGAGGCAGCCTTAGTTTCAGTTCAAAGTAATAATCACCTCAAATGCAGCCAGGACCTAAAAGTTCAGATCCTTTATTGTCTCCTTCAAAATAGCCCAGTTAGCTTTCTTAGAGGCTATCTCTCTCCTTGATTCCAAGAGATCTCTCTGAATGTCTCCGAATCCAAAGGTTTGTCCTTCAGCCTCCAGCCAGCACAAAGGTGGAAAATTGAATGAATCTGACGCTGCCTCCGAGAGAGTGGGCTTGTGGGTTTCTATGTCTGTCCCCGAGAGCTTCTTGCTTATAGCTCTGCCTGACTTGTGAATCTCCTGAAATCAATCCTAGTTGAGGCTCCTAGCTTATATATGCTTTCTAAAGGTATGAAGTCTAAAAGTGTGAACATACATAAGCATTGTCTCTATCAATTCCAATGACTTAGCACCTTGTTTCAAGTTCTGGCCCATAACTGTACTTACTTAATACTTAGTAAGTACAAGTATTTAATAGGAAATGTCTCTTTTGAGTGGAGAATACCCTATAAGGACTAACCCTATTCTTAGTCCCCTTTACCACTCCAATTCATTACCAAGCCATTTCCTACATCGGATACATTCTTCTCTATTATCTCTCTTAATTCTAGGTTAAACAGTTCAAAACCTACAATTTTCCCTACTTTCATAAACTTATCCTGGTTGTTTCTAAAACCCTAAACCTACATTACTCATAAAATTCATCTTCTTTGTTGCTTTTCATTTGCTGCTAAACATAAGTCTGCTACAAATTTATATTATTTAATTCTAACAAGTGAATGAATGTAACAAAGCAGTAAATCTAATCCTCTCTGGCAAATTTGCCATCCTATTCTACTTAGCAACTGATTCAAGCATCTGTCAACTATCCAAAAGCCCTCTTTCTCCCATATTCCACATTATTAGAAATTTTCCTTCACTATCTCTTCTTGTACTCCTATACCAGAAAAGGAAAGAAGGCCTTCTCTTTACCAAAGTAAATTCCATTATACACACTTCTCCCATTCCCTTCACTCTTCTGTAGCAGATCATCCCTATTATATCATCTACCCTCACTCTTTAACTTTCAATCTTTTCCAATCTATCAAATATTTGCTTGCTGCCTTTAAACACACACATCTACCTCCCCATTAATAAAACCCTTATTATCCTATTGTTCTGAAAAAAATCATCTAAATTTTATAACTATTTTTTCTTTATTATCTAATGACCTTTTCTTAACCTGAGCCTTCTTGACCTCTCAATAGTATTAAATACTGTTGATGGATCAACTCCTCTTATTGGATACACTTTCATAATTAGGCTCCCCCCCATCACTGTTCACTTGTGTTTCTCCTTCTACCCATCCAGTTGCTCCTTTCATATTCTTTTTTGTCTGATCTCCATCCATGTCTTACCCACTAATACAGTTATTGTAGCGTGCTGTTGTCTCCAGAAGCTGCAGATCGCTCTCTGGGGGGAGATCTGCTGTGTCAATTTAAATCTCTCTAACAGATTCTTCTTCCTGTAGAGAACCGTTGTCTCCAGACAGTTGCTGTTAACTGTAGTCCAGAGAAGTGACTTCCCTTCCTGCAGAGAGCTGCGTCAAGTCGGGTCTAAAGCAGAAACTATCTCTGGAGTGCTGCCCTCTTTATCCTCCTAGAGAATGGGCGTGGGATAATGCAAGGGCTTCTGGGAAGAACCACTTCAACCAATGAGCTTGCTCCTCCTAGAATTCCTAAGGTGTCAATTCCCTTTAAAGGCCCAAACCAAAGGTCTGAGCCAGAGAACTGTCAAGTCAACCTGAGTTCTCACCTTGTAATTGTCCAGACAACCTGAATTCTCACCTTGTCACTGTCCAGACAACCTGAGTTCTCACCTGGTAATCCTAACAAGTTATATCCACAGAGACTTTGAACTGGGCTTCTTGAATAAATCTTGTTGATCAAGTACACAATTAATTCAATTCTCACTTCTAAGCAGAGAATTCTCAGATCTATATAACTATCCCTAGCATCTCTCCAAGGGTATAGTCTCAAATTGACAACTATTTGTCAAGTCCCCAAACACAAGGAACTGGATGGCACATAAACACTGCAAACTTGTAAAAAACAAAACAAAATAAAACATATGTTGCCTATTTTTTTATTTTGTTTTTCTACAGCCTTCCCTTTTCCAAATATATATAAGATATATCTACACTCCTCCTCCCCACACACATTTATTTACACCACAAGAATTGGTGGAGGTAGTTAAGTCTCAGAAGGGTATATACTACTCGTATCTAGCTAGAAGTACTGTGAAGAGCTAGATTTGAGCTAAGTCTTGAAATCAGAAATGACAGGGGGGAGAGCATACCAGGTGTATAGGGCAATGCCAAAGCTAATGATGATCTCCCCAATCATCTAGACTTACAAACTTGTATCATCGTTGATTTCACACTAGCATTTGCTCCACTTATCCAATCTGTTGCCAAGACTTGTTTCTGCCTTCAGAATATCTCTATTTCCCTATATCTGTAATTACAAAGCCAATTTACAAACCCTTGCCACTTTTGGCTGGGATTATTTTAATAGTTTAATGGATCTCCCTCTTTATGTCAATCCATTTTCATTCAATGGTCAAAGTGATATTTCTAAGGCAAAGGTCTACATCTACTCAATAAATTCCAGTAGCTCCCTATTTCTTTGATATTCCTACATATCTTGTTTGACATTTAAAGCTCTTATGTCCTGGGCCATTTCCATTTGGAACCAGTTCTCTCACACTACTCACCTCCATACAGTCTACAAGTCAGCCATGTTGGCCAACAATTGATGTTCCGAGTTTAGAATAACCAACTCTATATCCTAATGCAGAAGCCGTCCCACAGTTGGGGTCACCTTTCATCATCTCTGCTTCTTACTTTCTCTGGATTCCTTCAAAACTCAGCTCAATTCCAACTCTTCACAAGAGTTATTTTCTGGCCTTCCCTTAATTAATATCCTATACTTATTTTATTAAATATATACATATATATTTAATATACTTATTTTCATGTTTGTCTCCCTCCTTAGAAAATGAGATCCCTGAGGACAAAGACTATTTTTTGCCTTTCTCCTTTTATTAACTGTAAAGTCCAGGCTAGCTCCCTGAAGGGCTCAGAATCAGCCAGAGTCAGGATAACCAAAAGTCCTTGCCCCATGTTGGGTGCCAAAATGTGCAATTCTGTTGTCTGTAAATTGTGATCCTTCTCTGGGAGCAGGATCTCTTGAGGAGCTACTGGAGAGGCAGCCTTGGCTTTAGTTCCAGTTCAATAATCCCAAAATGCAGCCAAGAATTAAAGTCTGGATCCTATATTGTGTCCTTCAAAGTCTTGAATCTTTTCCTGTCAGAATGTCTCCAGCCATATCTCTAGGCTCCCTCTGAATCCAAAGCCTCCAGCCAGCACGAAGGTAGAAATGGGAATGAATCAGACTCTGCCTACAAGAGTATGGGATTGTGGGTTTCCCAGAAGTCAATCCTAGTTGTGAATCTCCCAGAAGTCCATGAGCAGGCTTTTCCTTTAGACTTGTGAATCTGCTCTTGTCTAAGTGTCCCCAGCCAGCACCACAGTAGAATCTCAAATGAGCTTCTCGAATGACCCTCCTTCCTGAATCCTGGCTCCTTATATCCTCCCAGAAAATGAGCTTGTGGGTACTCCATGGGCTTGTGGGAACTTCTTACAAAACCAACAGTTTACACCAATAAAGGTGTAAACTCCTTTAAAGGTGTAAACTCCTTTTAAAGGTATGAATTCTGAACTGTTAAGTATAAGACAACCAACTTAGCACCTGGTAAAATCCTATTACCAATATCTTTTCCACACTAATTATTTTTTATTTATCCTGTATTATTTCTTATTTATACATAGATATTTGGATGCTGTCTTCCATAAAAGTAAGAATTTTAAAAGAACACTTAAAAGAACTTTCATCTTTAATATTTGGCAAAAGGCCTGGAACATAGTATGTGCTTGAACAATGCACATTAATTGACCATTTCCAAAGCTTGGCATAATGCTTAGAAAAGTGCCTAATATGACTTTGAAATGACCTCTGCATATTGGCTAAGACCAAAGAAGTGCAGCATGATAAGAAGACATAGATAGATGAGTTAAGATATGCACCAATAGAAAATAAGATGAGATCAAAGATGCAATGAAGTGTTCATTAATAGTTTATTCAGAATACAGTTGACAAAGAACCTTCGATAAGTAAAACCCCATGCTAAATGATTTCTTTGACATATAGTCTTATCTACAAATTGAACATGTGAACAGAAAGAATTGACTGATGTTAGTGCTATCTCTGATATAAAATTGGCTTCAAAAACTTGGGTAAATCCATTCTCACTATGTCACAATCTCCTCCCCACCAATAGCATGTTATTTTTCCCAACTACATATAAAGATGTTTTTCAATATTCATTTTTGTTAAGATTTTGAGTTCCAAATTTTCCCCCTTATCTCCTCCCTCCCCAAGACAGCAAGCAACCTGAGATATGTTTAAAAGAATTGTAAATATTTAACCTATTTCCATTATGTCATACTGTTGCACATCATTTTTATAGAACATTATTATTCCATTATATCCATATACCATAACTCATTCAGCCGTTTCCTAGTTGAGGGGCATCCACTCAATTTCCAATTCCTTGCCAACACAAAAAAAGGGGCTATAAATATTTTTGTACATTTCCCCATTTTTATTATATCTTTGGCACACAGACCAAGGAGTGGCACTTCTGGATCAGAGTATGAGGTTTTTCTTCAAAATGATTGGACAGTTCACAATTCCACCAAACATGCATTAGTGTCCCAGTTTTCCCACATTCTCTCCAACAATGATTTTTTCTGTCATCTTAGCCAATCTGATAATTGTAAGGTAATACCTCAGAGTGGTTTAAATTTACATTTCTCTAATCAATAGTTATTTATAGCATTTTCCCATGTGACTATAGATGTACTCTACAATTTCTTCTTCATTTAAAGGAAAAGATAATGAAAATGTTGGAAGGGCTGTGGAAAAACTAGAAAAATTATTGCTGGAATGGTGAACTGATTTGGTCATTCTGGAGAAAAACTGTGTATACCTTTTGTTCCAGCAGTGTCACAACTGGGTCTGTATCCCAAAGAGAGAAGCACTCCCAGAGGAGATCAGAAGAAAAGAGCTTGAGTGTTGAAATAATGACTATGTGGTCCAACCTTAATGGAAAGAGAATCCTTTCTATGATACACAGAACAAAGTTTTATGCAGGCTTTGGTGGAGCACCTGGTCAGGAAAATCCTTAATTGCCCAGGAAATCAATTCCTCTTTTAGATCATCCTACATTAGAAAGATTTTCCTTCAATTGTGCCTAAATGTGATAATCTAACTTATACCAATTCTTTTCCTAGTTTGGCCTTTTGGGAGGAAGCAGAACAAGTTTAATTCCTTTCTTGCATTAATAGCCCTTCAAATAAATACTAGAACAAAGTCATGTCCTCTTTCAAGTATAACTCACACCTTAAAGATGCATGGCTCTTTTATGTGTTTTTTTTTTTAAACTTAAATTTTTCTTGGAATCTTCTGTTTCTTACATCACCATATTTATATCAACTATCCATTCCATTCACCCTCCTAGAGCCATTCTTTCCACTGGAAACAATATTTCTTAAGAGAGGAAAATAAAATCAGTACAACTGATCACTACCCTGAACAAGTCCAAAAACATGTTATGGTTAAGAACTGTGGATTTATCATCTTTCATCTCTTCCAGTCTTTCTTGATCGTTGGCGTAATTATTGTATACATTAGTTCATAAAGATCTTTCCATATTTCTTTGCATTCAATACATATATCATTTCTTAAAACATAGTAATATTCCATTAAGTTTATAAACCAAAATTTGTTTAGCCAATTCATTATCAATGGATATTTGCTTTGTTTCCAATTCTTTGCTATCTGAAAAAAAAAAGTGGATTATAAATACTTTGGCAGATGGATTTTTTAGGATATAAATCTAATACTGGAATCTATGGCTCCAAGTGTATACTCATTTTATTTTTATAATTCCCAAATTGCAATCCAAAATGGTTGCATGAATTCATAGCCCCACCAATAATGCGATCAAAGTGTGGCTTATTCTTCTACAATCTCTGCAAGATGGATCATAGCAAATTTTTTTTTTTTTGAGGGGGGGAGAGGGAAGGAGGAAGAAAAGGAGCATGCCGGTTTGTAGGATATAAGGTGAAACCTCAAGGTTGTTTTGATTTGCATTTCTCTTCTGTTAGTGATTTAGAACATTCTTCCATGTGGTTTCTCTTTTGAGAACTGTTCACATTCTTTAACCACTTTATATATTGGAAACTAGCTACATAAATGACTAATTAATAGCCAATTTCCCCACACATATAGATGTATTTGTGTATATTTTTAATTTGATATCTTGGATATCAAGTCGTTAGCTGACAAATCTTATATAATTTTCCCCTTATTAATTAGTTCCCTTTATTGTACTAAGTGCATTCATTTTGACCATACAGAGCTAATCAGTTTTTTCTATTTATTTTTTGTAATTACCTCTAATCTTTCGTTCATTTAATAAAATACTCCTCATAGTAGTGAAAAGTATATGATGTCTCTTCTAATTTTTTAAAATAATGCAATCTTTAAAAATTTACCAATTTTAGCTCAAGAAATTTTTATGAAACCTCATGAATCTGAGCCAAGGTGTTTCTGGTAGTATTCTTTGGCCTTGTGTGTAAAATGTGCATGTTGTACGTTCAGAATAAAGGCTGCATTCTATTTGTATGACAGAATATGGGCAAGTGCTGCCAGAAATACCTCAGATTCATTATATACTTTTGAATTAATTTTTGGTTGTCGCATGTTCAGAAACTTTTTACTATTGCCAATTTTTTCACAACCTCCATATTAAATTAGGTTGTGAAAGTTTAAGAAGCTTTGATTTAGATAACATTTGACGATTTCTCAAATACACCCTCTATTTCATTTTCTTTTCCTCAGGCAATTCTCATTTACATACATTTAGGATTATAATTGTTACAATGTATTTTCTCCTGTTATATTCAATTAAAAAAATATTTATTAGGCACCTACAATAAACCAGATATTGTGCTAACCATAGACAAGAGACACTCCCCTACCTTCAAGAAGCTTAATTTAATAGGGAAAGGGAAGACTCTAAGGATAAAATGTAAATAAGTACATGCAAAACAACCTACAAACAAATAGGACAAACACAGGGAAGGCACTAGAATTTAGAGGGAATGTTGGAAAGAAAGGCTTTCTATAAAGGATGGGATTTTAATTAGGATCTATAAGAAATAGGGTAGGGCATAAAACAAGTTAGTTTTGCTTACAATAATATTCTAATCCTGTCTCCTCTGACTGACTTGAAAATCTTTCCAAATTCTTCTACATTACTCTCATTTTATTCTTATCTTTCCAAGCTCAAATATAACAAATTCTTCCCTGTCCTTATATTTAATCTATTCTTAATCATTTTAAAGATATTAATTTATATGACCCTCTTTTATTAAATGTTTTATATTCACCCATTTATTCATTTTCCATTCTAGGATGATATACAATTTAAAATTTTATTACAAATCACCATAAAGTTTTAGGCAAGAAAATGTATGCCAAAAAACGTACACTGTATTTTCCTCATTATTGTTCACTGAAGATAAGGAACGTAGAAGAGCAAAGTTATTTTGGTAAGATAGTGTGTGAGAATGTGATTTGAATATTTTAATTAGGTCAAAAGAAAGTTGACAGATTCCTGGTCAGAGATGGAATATATTTAAAAAAAAAAAAAAAAAAAAAAAGCTATTACAAATATATTTTTGAAGTGCCTTGCAAATAATAAAGATATATTATAATTGAATAAAGAATAGCAGTCTTACTACCCAGAGACTCACAGGATTCAAAGGCTTATTATGGAGCCAGAAGTAAGAAACAATAAAAATTCTAGCACAAAGGATCAAAACTAACTTCACAGTTACCACAGTGTCATGGTTAGGTAATGTGTCTGAATGAATATACATTATTCAAACAATCAAGATAAATAAGAGGAACATTAAGATCCAGGAACCAGCAGGGTCAGGAATCAACAGTAGGAAACATAAAATGATGGTTAAAAGAGGGAGAAGCACAATTAATTTTTTCAGGACACCTGAACAGAAAAAGTAGAGATAACTTGTCAAAAAGACATAATATAAAATGAATACAAGTTTCATCTCCTCTGGCGCTAATTTTAACTCCCCCCTCCTCCTTTTCTCTTAGTATTATTAATATTATTTCCAGAACTGTAGAAAATAGTAGTAGGGAGATAGTGTATCCATACTTTATTAGTATTTGCTGAAAAAGACTCTAATCTCTAACAGTTATGCCTGTTTTTGTTTTTAGACCAACATGTTTTATTGATACTAAAATAAATCTCTTCATATCTATACTTTGTAGGATGGTTTTCTTTTCTTTTTTTTTTTTTTTAAGGGTAAGTTTTTTTTTTTTTTTAAAGCTTAAATGAGTATTGCATTTTATTGAGGCATTAAAAAAAAAAAAACAACCTTTGAAATAACAATTAAATGGAGGGAAAGTAGTAGAATTAAGACGGATTAGGAAAAGCTTTTGATAGGAGAGAGTTTAGTTGGAATGTCAAGGAAGCCAAGGAAGAGCTTTCCAGGGGAGCTTCTGGAGGCAGCCTTAGTTTCAGTTCAAAGTAATAATCACCTCAAATGCAGCCAGGAGTTAAAAGTTCAGATCTTTTATTGTCTCCTTCAAAATAACCCAGTTAGCTTTCTTAAAGGCCTATCACTCTCTTTGGTTCCAAGAGCTCTTGCCACTAGTCCTTTGTCTCTTCCAGCTTCTGCCTCTAGCTCCCTCTGAATCCAAAGCCTCCAGCCAGCACAAAGGTGGAAAATAGAATGAATCTGGCTCTGCCTCTAAGAGTGGGCTTGTGGGTCTTCTGACTTGCGAATCTCCCAAAGTCAATCCTAGTTGAGGTTCCTAGCTTATATATGCCTTCTAAAAATGTGAACTCTGATGTGTGAACTTCCTTAAAGGTGTGAACTCCAAAGCTGTGAACTAAGTACTCTATCAATACCAGTGACTTAGCACCTTGTTTCAAATTCTGGCCCATAACAGTTTTCCTTTTTTAAAAAAAATTTACTTGTTCTAGGAATAACTCTTAAGGGGAGAGGTCTTTAGAAAATCTAAGTGATATAAAAATTTTATCAATTAAAACTAGATGACATGATAAATGTGGAAATATCTTTAGAAGAACTGCACCTTTAACTTATATGGGATTACTTGTAAAGAGGAGTGACAACTGAGGTTGGGGGTAGGAAGGGAAAAAAAATTTGTAACATGAGGTTTTGCAAGGGTAAATGTTGAAAACTATCTGCATGTATCTTGAAAATAAAAACCTATTATTAACAAAAAATTTTAATTACATTAAATGAAAAAAAAAAAAAAACCCTCTGCCTTTATGATTAAAAAATTAAAAGTTCCAAAAACAAAGTGGACTGAAGTTGGGCTGAAGTGGTACTGATTTCCTCTTGAATGAAAAGAAAATCTTGACTACTCTAGCCATTTATCTGGCACTCCTGTTCAGCTACAAGCCAAATCTGAGGTTCTATGATTCAGGTTTTAGAAATTAATACTTTCCAATGCCTCTGAACTTTAGCTAAGGTGGTCCTTATGAATAGACAGTTAATCAATGGACTCCAACACCCTGCAGCTTGGTAAAAAGGTTTTAGAGTTTGCATGCCACTAGCACATTTTTCAAGAACCCGAGGTCATGGCAAAATATTTTATAAATAGCAGAAACTTCAGTATCAACACCTGAACATCAAGATTGTTTAATTCCTGTTTTGAATCCTTGGTCCCTAAGCATAGTGCCCTCACTTATAAAAATTTATTGAATAAACAAGTATTTATCAGATACCTATTACTTGAAAAGTAATGTACTAATGCAGCATTAAGCCATAAAATCTAAGGTCAAGCCAAAAAGTTATTGAAGCCACTTCTCCAAAGCCCCATGATGATGTTTGGTCTCTTTCTTTTGTGTATCCTTGAGCAACCCTGAGATACCTGAGAAAGTAACTGTTTGGGGGAATTTCAGAAGCATGTTTAATATAAGGATGGGGGCAGGCAGAGGGGAAAACGGGGAAGATGAGGGGAAAGGGGAGGAGGAGAGGAGAGGAAAAAAAGACTACTCCCCTAACACTTTTGAATAATAATAGAATGAATTAATTAGTCATATCAAACCTGTCTGAAAAGCTCTGTCCCACACACAATTCTACCTCACGGTAATCCCCAAACATTTAATATCAAATTATGTGCACCAAGCATTCAACAGCAAAATAGGAGTCCCTCATTCAAGGTTAATTTTGAGCAAGGGACTTTTCCAAAGAGAGAAAAAAAAATTTCCCCTGGGTTTTACATGTTAGCATATTAAAAAAACAACCAACCAACAAACAAACAAACAAACAAACAAACAAAAACAAAAACAAAAAAAAAAAAAAAAAAAAAAACCCACCAGTAAACTCATATTGAATAATATACCATACTCTACCTAACATCAAGTCTCCTTAAGCCATTAAGAGACTTCACTTAAAATCTTCTTTACCTCCTCTACTCCCAATCACGGAATTTCAGAGCTCAAAGCAACCTAAGTTACCATCTAGTCCAACATATACTTGGAAACTAATTCCCTCTTATAACATAACCAAGTGGCCTTTATTTGAAGGTTTTTGATGAGATGGAAACAACTATCAAGCATGATATTTTATCATTGCATAGCTCCAGTGGAGAGTGTTTATTTCAAACCTAAATTTTCCAAAATACCAACAACATTTATATAGAACCTACTATGTGATAGGCACCAACCACTAAGCACTATACAATTATCTCATTTGATTCTCACAATAATCCTGGGTGATGCATTATTATTTCCTCCATATTAAATATAACAAAACCCAGGCAAACAAACCCAGAGGTTAAGTGATTTGTCCAGAGTCACTCAGCTAATAGGTGTCTGGTTGGGTCTAAATTTTGGTATTCTTGCCTCAAAGCTGGTCACTATGCATTGGGCCGCCTAGCTGCTGCCCAATAATTAAGATACTTGGAGATACAGTCTCCTTCAGACCTTACTCTTCCTTCATTCCATCAAAACATCTCAACATTCCCCAATCTTTACATTCTTTGAGTCTATCATTGTGGAACTTGGTTTTTCAATTTACTAGTATATCTCACCACAAAGTGTGACACTCACAAATAAACAAAATACTCCAGACATTGCCTGAAAAGTACAGTAGGATTACAAATACCTTACATTCCATTAAACTATTCTTTTTCTAATGCAGCCTAGAATCATCTTAGCATTCTGGCTGCTTAATAACTTATATTGCTTTCCAGTCCACTAAATCCACAGATATCTTTTAATTTTGAAATAAAATGTCAGAATTTATATTCACTCCTGTAAATTTTAAATCATATTTATCAAACTGTTCTAGATGATCTATTTTTCATTCTTACTGTCAAGAGGGATGTTAACTATTTTCCCCAGCTTTCTGTCATGTACAAAATGGGTAAGCATAATATGTAGCTATATATGCCATCTATTCAAGAAATTGATAAAAATGTTTAGCAGCATAAGGCATAAGTATTCATAACTATTCTTATGATCTGGCTACTAAAATAGTTCCAAATCTACCTAATTATACACCTCTTTACCTTTTCCACACAAATTACATAGCAGACAAGCATTGGCTCACATTCTTAAAAACTGGAAGGGACTCCAGGGGTCATCCAATCCAAATGCTTTTATAAAATTCAGCTAAACTGTACTTACAGCTTTCCCCTGATCTACCAGTTGTATAAACCTGTCAAAAAAGGAAATAAGGTTAGTATGATATGACTTGTTCTTGTGGAAGCCAGGCTAGCTCTTTGTGATCATTTGTGATCATTCATTGATTCCCTTTCTAAATGTTTACCAATTAATCTTTTTAACACATTCTAGAATTATTCCCATTGTCAAAGTAAATGTTCTTGGACAATAGATTCTGTTCCTTTCTGAATGTGAAGGCATCTGTCCTTTCCTAATTTTGTAGCACTTTTTCCATTGCCCAAGACCTTTCAGAGGTTTTAACAGTGAGATAGTTTTATTTCAGAGACTGTTAACAGTGATTCAGTAATCAAATCAAAACAAATGTGGTTCCCCCTCCTTCCCCGCCAATAATTGAGCATAGTTTTATATGAACCCAGTGCCTTAAATTTAAGACAATGGTTAGGTAATTATTATATATCCTTAGTTCTCTTTAGTTCCTCTCTTAGCATTTCTTAAAGTAACATCTCATACTTTGGTATTTCATTCTCTTACCTTATTTTCAGCTTAGGTATGTAACTTCTATTCTGAATTCCTACCGCATAAAACTAGAAAGATTACTTAGTGTCTTTTTAAGGGTACAGAATTACAGAGAGCATAAAATATGACTAATGCATTAAATAATGAACTAGTGTGGGGGCTTAAGTTAGTGAAAAAAGAGGTTTAATTTTATTCACAAAAAATAAATTATCCAAACATTTCCTTGGATTTGCCTAGAAAACAGAAAACTATATAAATAAATCAAGTGACAGACTGAGGGGTGCTTACAAATTAAACTCACCAAATACCTTAATATCTTACTATTTATGGGGTTCTATTTCTTATGACTTTATTACATATCCATGCATTTTACAAATCAAAATTGACTGGTATGGGGTAGTGGATAAGAATCTACCAACTTGGGTAGGTGTGCCATGTCTTAATGCCTACTGGCCATACAACTTTAGGTAAGTCATTGAACCTTTCAATGTCCCAAGAAACTCTCCAAGACTCTCTCTTGGCCATACTTACTGACATAGGGAGCATTTTCTAAAAAAGAATATGACAATGAAATCAGAAATTCAAAACAAAAAAGTTATGAGATTAATACATTGATTTCTCTTTAACTTTAGGAAATCTATAGTCTTGAGTCAAAATGAAAAGAATTCCCAATCAAACCATCTTAATTTAGAAGGGAAAAGATCAATGGGATTTCACTTGATGGACCTGACTTGATGATTAATTTTGCAACATCTCTAGAAAATTCAGTTAATCTCATCTATAAAGAGCAGAAACAACCCATGGTCAAGCTACTGACCTCAATGCATCATCACACAACAGTTGTTACTCTTGGATTGGTGTTGTATGTTTACACTGGTTGTAATTCTTTATGACTTCAGGGACTATAGCACACCAGGCCCCTTCTATTCTTCACTATCTCTCAAAATCTATCGAAATTCATGGTCATTGTTTCCATGACACTGTCTACCCATCTTATTCTCTGTTGTCCCCTTTTCCAATACCTCAGTTTTTTCTAAATAATCCCATCTTCTCATTGTGTAATCAAATTTTTAAGCTTCATTTTCAGTTTTTGACCTTCCAGCGAACAGACTGAATTAATTTCAGTACCTGACTTATTTCATCTCTTTGCTCTCCAAGGGATAATCAAAAGTTTTCTCCACCATCACATTTTGAGAGTCAATTCTGTGGAGCTTTCCTTATATTTCAATTCTCACAGTTACATATTGATGGAAAAACTTCTGTTGGATAAATGTCTCTGCCTTTTAGTATGCCGTTCACATTTGCCAGTTTTCCTTCTAAGGAGGAAGCATCTTTTTTTTTTTTTTTAATAGTGATTTTTGAAATCACTATAGTGATCTTTTACTTCAAGAATATTAAATCTGAATATAAAGAATATAAAATTTGAAAAGAAGAAATGGGACCAATTGCCACAGTCTTTTTTTATGTTAAGCTTCAAGCCAGTTTTTACATTCTCCTCCTTTACCCTCATCAGGAGTTTTCTTAATTGCTCTCCACTTTTTCTCATCAGAATGTTATCATCTGCCTGAGATGATGTTTCTCCTGGCAACCTTAATTAGGACTTTTGATTTATCCAGCCTGGCATTTCACATGAAGTACTCTGCATATGAGTTAAACACAAAAGATGCTAATATATACAGCCTTGTTGTGGTCCTTTTCAATCTTAAACCAATAAAGTGTTTCATGATCAGTTCTAACCATTGCTTTTTGGCTTGTATACAGGCTCTTCAGGAGAAAATTAAGGTCATTTGATACTCTCATCTGAGATCTTGGCACTTTTTCTTGTGATCCACATAGTCAAAGACTTTAGGACAGGAGAGAGAGCCAAGGCACCTAAGTTCTCTCAGAGACCACTCCAAATACCTTTAAATGATGGGAATGTAGCACAACCTGGGCTCCAAAGTGGCAGCAATCTCCAGACCACAAAGGTTTCGCATACTAGGTATGAGGGGAACCGCAGTCCAGGAGTGAACTTTGGAATATGACATAGAAATACTGCTCCTATGGTGACCAATGAATCGACAGTGGTGGTTTCAGGAGATCTCAGCTCACAGATGGTGAATGGGGAAGAGTGATAAATGGTCAGATGTAGATTGCAAGGGCTTTTTGCTACCATAATGGCAAGACTATTGCTTTGCCCATATTCACATCTGCATAGCAATACTGGCTTACAGTACAGATTCCCTAGAAAGATCTATGAAAACAGTTGCACAAAATCCCTGTAGCTTGGCATACTGCATCTTCCACCTTACAAATAATGGTACTTTAACAGAGTTTTATTAAAAGCTAAGTGATAGACTAGGGAAATGAGTCAACAGAAAAGGATTCTGACCATAGAAAGATACTGTGGTGACACGCTGCCAGAAGATGATTATAAAGGCAAAGCTCCTACATCCAAAGCTTCCAAAAAAAATAAATAAGAAATTAGTCTTAAGATATGGAAGAACTCAAAATTTTGAAAATCAAGTAAGATAAGTAGAGGAAAAACTATTAAGAGAAATGAGAGTGATGCAAAAGGAAATAAAAATGCTAATGAGAAGAACATTTTAAAAAGCAAAACTGGCCAAATAGGAAATGAGGTACCAAGGCTCACTAAAAAAATGAACTTCTTAAAAATTAAAATTGAGCAAACAGAAGCTAATTAATGACTTCATGACATTAATGAAATCAAGATACAATAAAACATGCAAAAGAATGAAAAAAAATAAGGGGGGAATGTGAAATAACTCATTGGAAACAACTGACTTAGAAAATAGATCTAAGAAATAATTTAAAAACTATTAGCCTACCCAAAAAACATGATCAAATAAAAGAGGCCTGGACATCATTTTCAAAGAAATTACCATAGAGAATTGTTCTGATATTCTAGAACCAAAGGAGAAAAGAAAAACTGAAAGGATCTACCAAACATCTTGAAAACTCCCAGGAATATTATAGCTATATTACAACTTCCAGGTCAAGGAGAAAATATTGTAAACATACAGATATAAAGTATTCACACATAATGGAGCCACAGACAGGATAGCACATGATTTAGCAGCTTTTACATTAAAGCACTGAAGTGCTCAGAAGCATTCCAGAAGCAATGGAATCAGGATTACAACTAAGAATCAGCCTCCTAACAAAACTGCATATAATCCCTTCAGGGGAAAAGGTAAATATTAAATGAAACAGAGGATTTTTGAGTATTCATGATAA
This sequence comes from Sminthopsis crassicaudata, assembly GCF_048593235.1. Lineage (NCBI taxonomy): Eukaryota > Metazoa > Chordata > Mammalia > Dasyuromorphia > Dasyuridae > Sminthopsis > Sminthopsis crassicaudata. The sequence continues at coordinate 58,814,710 of NC_133617.1, read as the reverse complement.
AAAGACCAGAGGTGAATAGAAAATATGATTTTCAAATACAGGACCGAGGAGAAGCATTAAGAAATAATATCAAGAAAGGGAAATCATTAAGAGACTTACGGTTTATTTACATTTCTACATGGGAAGATGATATTTGTTCCTCATTATTTTGGCAGTCAGGAGGAGTGTATATAATATATATTTGTATGTATGTGTGGAGAGAATAGGAGAGACACAGACAGACACAGGTGTGAGATAAATACAAGGAGATAATATTTTATTTATTTATTTTTTAAATTATAGCTTTTTATTTACAAGATATATGCATGGGTATTTTTACAACACTGACATTTGCCAAGCTTTTTGTTCCAATTTTTCCCCTCCCAGATGGCAGGTTGACCAATACATGTTACATATGCTAAAGTATAAATTAAATCATATATATATATATATATATATATATATATATATATATATATATATATATATATATATATATATATATATATATATATATTACACACACACACACACACACACACACATGTCCAAACAGTTATTTTGCTGTACAAAAGGAATCGGACTTTGTAATAGTGTACCATTAGCCTGTGAAGAAAATCAGAAATGCAGACAAAAATAGGGGCATTGGGAATTCTATGTAGTGGTTCATAGTCATCTCCCAGAGTTCTTTCACTGGGTGTAACTGGTTCTATTCATTACTGCTCTATTGGAACCGAGTTGGTTCATCTCATGGTTGAAGATATCCACTTCAATCAGAATATATCTTCATACAGTATTGTTGATGAAATATATAATGATCTCCTGGTCCTGCTCATTTCACTCAGCACCAGTTCATATAAGTCTCTTCAGGCCTTTCTGAACTCATCCTGCTGGTCATTTCTTACAGAACAATAACATTCCATAACATTCATATACTATAATTTACCCAACCATTCTCTAATTGATGGACATCCATTCATTTTCCAGTTTCTAGCCACTACAAAAAGGGCTGCCACATACATTTTGGCACATACAGGTCCCTTTCCCTTCTTTAGTATTTCTTTGGGATATAAGCCCAGTAGTAGTACGGCTGGGTCAAAGGGTATGCACATTTTGATAACTTTTTGGGCATAATTCCAGATTGCTCTCCAGAATGGTTGGATTCTTTCACAACTCCACCAACAATGCATCAGTGTCCCAGTTTTCCCACAGCCCCTCCAACATTCATCTTTATTTGTTCCTGTCATCTTAGCCAATCTGACAGGTGTGTAGAGGTATCTCAGAGTTGTCTTAATTTGCATTTCTCTGATCAATAGTGATTTGGAACACTCTTTCATAAGTGGAAATAGTTTTAATAGTTTGAAAACTTTTTGAGCATAGTTCCAAATCACTCTCCACAATGGCTCATTCACAATTCCACCAACAATGTATCAGTGTCCCAGTTTTCCCACATCCCCTTTTGAGCTACTCCTTTTGTCAATCTTAAACATCTTGTATACATATTAAAAACAAAACAAAAACAACAAGAACAAAAAACAATTTGTTCATGTTAAATTCCTTGAAACTGATCTTCAATATTGATTCTTACATGTTAAATTTTCTATTAGATTCCAGTTTAATTGATAGAAAAACTGAAAGTTTGTTGAATGTCCATTTTTTCTCATTCATTAAGATGATAATAATAACTAAATTTGGCAATAAAATACATGAGTTCCACAATCTTGTTGAGGTGGTGATTGTTAAGATTTTTTTTCTACTTCTATTTTCTCCTCATGTTTTATCAACTCCAGGGCAAATTTTTCTTGATTTATTTCTTGTAATATTGTGTCAAGGTTCTTTTTTGGTCACAACCTTTAGGCAGTTCAATTATTCTTATATTTTATCTTCTTGATGTGTTCTCCGGATCTGACATATTTCTTATGTTTTAGATTCTGCTCTATTTTTTCATTCTTTAAAATCTGTCTTCTTATTTCTTGGTCTCTCATACCTTCACTGGCTTCCCCGTTGCCCAATTCTAATTTTCATAGAGTTGTTTTCATCTTTGATATTCTATCTCCATCAACAATGTAGCTCATCAGCAAGAGTAGCTCAAAAGAAATATTGGGGCAGAATTAAGGTAAAAATAGTAATTATGTTATACAAATGAGGTGCCGAGGAAAAACATACATAGAGACAATCAGAAGGTAAAGTTCTGGAAAATGTAACATTTTTTCATAGTTGTTTTTCTTGGATGGTTTTTAATTTTAGTTTTTCCCTCAATGTCTCTCATTTGACTTTAAATCCTTTTTTGAGTTCTCTAAATTCTCTCTGGGCAGAAAACCACATCCTATTACTCTTTGGAGTAAAAGGTTTTTTGGGGCGGAGCCAAGATGGCAGAAAAGATACACACGTATTCTAAGCTCCCTTCTACCCTCAATACCAACTAGTTAAATCAACCTCAAAAATAACGCTGGCATGATAAAAACCACAAGGATTAGAAGCACAACTTACCAGCCGAATTAAACAAAAAATTTGATCTACATCCACAAGACTGAAGCAGAAAAAAGTAAAAAGAACTCTTGAGAACTGGATCTCTGTTGTGGATACACACAAAGTCCACATAGATCATTTGATTTTACTGATATAATATAAAAAAAAGGAAAGTAGTAAAGGGAAGGGGATAGTATCAGAAAACGGGAAAGGAGAGATAAAAAGAGGGAAACTACATCCCAGGAAGAGGCAAAGAAAATTTACCTTATCTGAGGGAATTTAGAGAGGGGGAGAAACATTGTGTGAATCTTACTCTCATCGGAGTAGCCTCAAAGAGTAAATAATTGCCATATTTGTTTTTCAGAGAATTCTCTCTCACCTCATTATAAGGGAGGAGAAGAAAAGGGAAAAGGAAAAGAGGAATAAGGGAAGGTACAAGAAAGGGAAAGGGACTTAAAAGGTGGGGGGAGGGATACTAAAAAGGGAGGGCTGTGCGTCACAAGTGGGATCCATAAATTCAATACTGGGGAAGGGGTTCAGGGGGGACAAAGGGAAAAAAAGCATAATCAGGGGATAATATGATGTCAGGAAATACAGAATTAGTAATTTTAACTGTAAATGTGAATGGGATGAACTCTCCCATTAAACGGAGGGGGATAAGCAGACTGGATCAAAAGTCAGAACCCTACAATATGTTGTTTACAGGAAACACATTTAAAGCAGGGAGATACATACTGAGTAAAGGTAAAAGGTTGGAGCAGAATCTATTATGCTTCAGGTGAAGCCAAAAAAGCAGGGGTAGCAATCCTTATCTCAGATCAAGCAAAAGCATAAATTGATCTAATTAAAAGAGATAAGGAAGGAAACTATATCCTGCTAAAAGGTAGCACAGACAATGAAGCCATATCAATACTAAACATATATGCACCAAGTGGTATGGCATCTAACTTCCTAAAGGAGAAGTTCAGAAAGTTGCAAGAAGAAATAGGCAGCAAAACTATAATAGTGGGAGATCTCAACTTTGCACTCTCAGAATTAGATAAATCAAACCACAAAACAAATAAGAAAGAAATTAAAGAGGTAAAGACTTACATGAACTGATGCTGAATGTAATGAGCAGAAACAGGAGATCACTTCAACAACAATACTGTATGAAGATATATTCTGATTAAAGTGGATATCTTCAACATAAAGAAGATCCAATTCATTTCCAGTTGATCAATGATGGATAGAAACAACTACACCCAGAGAAGGAACACTGGGAATCAAATATAATCTGTTTGCACTACTGTCTTTCTACCCAGGTTTACTTATACCTTCAGAATCCAATTCTTACCGTGCAACAAGAAAATTGGATTTACACACATCTAGATTATACTGTAACACATTTAATATGTATGGGATTGCCTGTCATATAGGGGAGGGAGTAGAGAGAGGGAGGGGAAAATTTGGAGAAATGAATACAAGGTATAATGTTATAAGAAAAAAAATTACTCATGCATATGTACTGTCAAAAAATTATAAAATTAATAATTTTTTAAAAAAACAAAAAGGTTACATAGAAAAAGAAAAGGTTTTGTCACTTAACCCCAATTACCTTAGCTTCCCTCCCCCCACAAAAAAGGTATTAGTGTTAAGCACCTCTAATCAATCATGAGGAGGGAGATGGTGACTCTAGTTTTATTTGAGCTCTCCACTCTGACTTGGAATCCCAAGCCAAGAGTTCCTCCCTTCAGCAACTGTCCACAGCCAGCAGCATCTCTGCCCTACTGTCTCTACATTCAAGGGTATGTTGCTTCCTTCTTACCCAGGGCCACCTCTCAGCAACACAACTGGGTCTGGCGTTTGTGATCTCTCAAGTCTTCCTGGACTCAGACCCTAACTCCACAAATAGTCCAGGAGGTGAAAGTCTCTGTGGTTCCTGCTGAGGCTTCAGCCACACCCAGCTCATCCCACGGCTCCCCACTTGATGTTGCACTTCACACAGCTTAGTCCCAGATCTGGGGTCATTCTTCAGATTTTCTCTGGTTGAACCGGGGAACCCCTATAGTCTTGATTTTTCACCAGCCTAGGATCCAAATTTGTTCTATTTATGGGGGAAATCTGGAGACCTTGAAATTTACCAAACTACTCTGCCATCTTCCTAGAATGCTCCCTCTTTTAACATGACTTCACATGGATCTTTTCAATAGGAGGAGGGAGAAGAAGGAAGAGAATCTGAAACTCAAAATTAAAAAAAAAAAAAAAAAAAAAGTAAAAAAATTTGTTTCACATGTACCTGCAGAAAATAAAAATATGTTTAAATGTTTTATTTTTTTTTCTGGTTATACATATGGCGTTTTGCATCCAAAGTTTATTGGGACTGCCTTGGATCACTGAACTTCTGAGAAGAACCAAGTTTTTTATAGTTGATCATCACACAATCTTGCTGTTTCTCTGGGTCCTTTTCCCTCCTTTGTGATTTCCTTAGAACACAGACCCAGTAATATCACTGCAGGTTCAAAGGGAATACACAGTTTTATAGTTCCAAATTGGTCTCCAGAATGGTTGGATCATTTTACAACTCAACAACAATGCATTAGTGTTCCGGTTTTCTATCTATCTCCTCCAATATTTATCATTATCTTTTTCTGCCATCTTAGCCAATCTGTAGATATGAGGTGGTACTTTTTTTTTAATTAGCATTTTTCTAATTAATAGTGATTCAGAGCATTTTGTCAAATGGCTATAGATGGTTTTAATTTTGTCATCTGAAAATTATCTATTCATGAGCATTTATTAATTGGAGAATGACTTGTATTCTTATAAATTTGACATCATTTTTATATAATTTAGAAATGAGACTTTATCAGAAACACTAGCTGTAAAACAATTTTCCTCAGCTTTGTACTTCCCTTTTAATCTTGTTTCTGTTGGTTTTGCTTACTTGAACCAGAGGACCAATAATGAAACAGGTTGCCTACCTTCTAATGAAGAATTAATAATACATAATGAGATAATTTTTTTTTCCTTATGGCAAACATAGAAATGTATTTTGATTGACTATGTTCGTAATGAGTTTTATTTTTCTTGTATTCTAAGCTGAGAGGAAAGAGAAGCACTGAAGAAGAGAGAGTAAATCCTGGCTGACTAAAATTTTTAAATTATTCAAAAAAGTGCTTGTGCATATATTATTGTTTTTGATCATGACATTACTCTAGGTCATGAAGAGCATTTTAAAGAGGAGAAAACTGATTATAATTGATAAAATCTTTAAAGGATGGGTAAGAGTAAAAAAAATTATGGAATGTTGTGGGCAAAGAAAGTCAGGAGACAAGAAAGTACAGAATATGAAACAAAGAACCATCTATCACAAAACAAAACAGACTACTCAAATTAAGTGATTTTAAAGTTTTGGAGTTTTTTTGAGGGAAATAAAGTCAATGCAGCTATACTTCGAGAAATTCAATATTATTATGCAACCAGATATGATGAATTCAGAGAAAATGGGAAACCTTGTATTTAAAAAAAAATTTAAAAACCTCACTTCCCAGAAAAACCCCAGAAACAGAACAACAGACATAAATGATTACAGTTATATAAATGAAAAGACCATAAAAATGAAACAACTGTAATGGTGAACCTTGAAAACGTTGAGTAAATGACAAAATGAACATGCTTCCTCCTGGTAGAGAGGTGAGGAAAATATGGGTACAGAGTGTTGCATAAGTCTAATACATAAGTCACTGATTTAGTTTGCTGTGCTTAATGATAGTTTTGGGGGGTTTAATTATAGAAGGTGGGAGGAACTTTTATAATAGTAGGTAGAAAACTCAATGGATAAAGAGCAGGTAGGCTTAACCTCCCTCTTCCTCTCCACCTTTCCCCCTTCCCCTCCAACAAATCCAGGAATAACTAAAAGAAATCAATTTAAAAAAACCCACAAAACTACTTTACAATTAACTGCAGGAAAAGTACCAGGGATAGTAAGTAATCCAGTTTAACTCAACAAACAAATGGGAAAATAATGGGATAGGATTGCAAAAGTATAATATCAAATTGTAGAGGGTCTTGAAATTAGGTATAGGATAAAAGTTAAACAAACAAAAGAACTACTAAACCGTTATGAACAAGACTGATGGAACCAAGTCTGTTATATAAGTAAGTGTAGTTACAATGTGAAAGATGGTTTGAAAGGAAAGAAAATAGAGCCTGGAATATGGTAGGTGATAGCAAGTCTTATAATATCTGAGGGTAGAAGATTATAGAGGTAACATCAATAATAGAACTTTAGAATTAAGACATGAAAAATGAGAGAAAAGGGAAAAGTCACTACCAAGATTAGGGGTATTACCATGGACAGAAATTGTGAAATCAAAGTAAATGGCAAGTTTTTAAGGGAAAAGTTATGTATTCTGAGATATATATAATTTTTTTTTTAATTTTCTACAACACCTAATACGGTGTTGTGCATACAATAGGAACACACTAAATAAAATCAAAATTAAATCTATGGCAATTTTCTATTTCCAGTGCTTTTTTTTATTACTAAAATTCATAAAGCAGAATAGATAAAAGTTATGTCTTGTCTCATGTCTCAAAACCACCAACATTACATTTGAATATTTGCCTCCCCCCCTTTTTTTTTTGGGGGGGGGTGTCCTTGATATAAGTTGTCTCAAAAGTTGTTGCTCAGTCTTATGATAGTAAAGCTTAAAACTAAAACAAAGATTTTTGGGACATCTTGTAGAATACAGCTCACAGTTTCTGGGAACCTCGATTTTTATTTAGATTGTTAATAAATTTGTCCTGTAATTTCATCAGGGGAAGGAGCTCCTAGAGAGAAATTTATTGAACCAAAATCTAGTGTTGAGTTAACTAAGCAATGGGTAGGTAAATGGCTGACCCATAGTTTCACATCCCATTGTGACACCTAATATGTTACTAAGTCTTGCAGACCCCAAGGTTAGCTCTCTAAACATGATAACACATTGGCTCTCATTATATGGCTGACTATAAATATATTCAGTATTTATATTGCTTACAATCTAATGGGAGCAAACAAGAGAGCTGAAAAGGTAGGGGGGGAAAGGGGAGAGAATCAAAAGAAGGGGGAAAGAAAGGGGCAGGGCTATGATGGCTAAGTCCAAAAGCAATGTAGTACATAGTAGTTTGTAGTTAAATTTCTTGCTTAAAGAGAGGCCCTGGAGCTCATGGCGCTGTTCTCTAGTCATATGGCCCACTCAAAGGGGCAGAACATACTAATGAAATACTAGTTTCAGGCAGATTCAATCTTGCAACATAATGAGATTTCCTAATGTTAAGTTTTCTGGAGAAATAATCTAACTTCCGAAGAAGTTTAAAAGCAATGTAGGATGCAGGATGTATGGTATTAGTAGTCCCCATTTCTATGTAAATTTGACACCCTTGACATGGAGCACTGAAAAACAAATTGACATCCCCATGGAGTCACTGCCAGCATATGTTAAAGGTGGGATTTGAACCTGGCTCTCTACTCACAACACTGAACTAACATTTTATTTGAAAATATAAAACCTTCCCCATCCCAATACTTTCACACAAATGATCTCACATTGTCTGCAATGCACACTCCCAACATCTGTCTCAGGAAACTCAGTTTTCTTCAAAACACAAAATGCAATTTGTGGAAAGTTTTTCAAAGATTTGCAGAATTAGAGACCTAAAGCTGAAATAAACTGAAGGGATAATTCAATTTAATACCTGTTTTGCAGATGAAGAAACTGTGGCCCAGAGAAGTAGACTAACTTGCCCAAGTCACAAAAAAAGCACATTGCATTACAACTATCAGAACCCAAAGATAAAAATCACAGATTTAGAGCTGGAAGGGAGCTGAGAGATGAAGATGTCAATAAGCATTAAGCCAGTCAGTCTATGTGAAAGCAGTAGAACACTCGGAAGAAGACAGGCATCATCTGCCAGGCAAGTAAAAGCAGCACTTCCCCACAAAACCTGGTAGAGATGGCCCCAAGACTATGAACCCAAGAATTTTGGTCAGAAGAATCCCTACCCAACCTAATTCCAGATCAGCCCTCACAGCCGTAATTGAGGGGGGAAACTAGAGAAAGAGGCCCAACTATCCCCCATGAAGAACAAAAACTGTTGATTAACTGCCACCAACTGAAGGGTAATAAGAGCCCTGGGAATGGTAGAACTTCTGAGGACCCCTTAGGCCTTCAGTCTAGCTTCTAGTTTACCACTCCTGTGGAGAAAGGGTCAGCTCCTACCAACTGCCACCAGACTGCACAGACATAGGGCAGGGCAGGGATTCCAACATAGCTAAACAGTCAAACTGCCACCATCTCCCCTCAGACCCCAATGGAAAATGCCCAGGATCCTGAAGCAAAAAGCCTTGGTTATAACAAGGCTTCTATTCTAGTTCAGTGCCATCTTCCCTAGAAAGCAAACCCTGTGGAGATGCAGTCTGGACCTGTTCTTCCTACTCGTTCTAATAGTCCGAGCTCCTGAAAACCCAGGAAAAAAAAGGTCCTGTCACTAAAGTCCTTGGCACTGTCAAATGGTTCAACATCAGAAACTGATAGGATTTTGTCAGTAGAACTATCATTTGAAAGACATCGACTTCCAGGGAAAGAACTGATAAACAGGATGTTTAAAAGAATTTTACACACACAGCCTCCAATCCTCCATGACTTCACATATCCCTCCATCTGTGCTAATAGTAGCCATCTTGGGGGGGAAGGGGGGAAGAAAGATGGTAGGTGTGTGTGTGAGAAATTTGCTTGTTAATTTTGTTGTATATTTAAAAGGAATAGCAAATTGTGCATAGCAAATATGCAGTTTCATGCACAATCTTTTTTATTGTACTGTTAGGAAAAAATTTTTTTTTAATTCCACAAATTAAAAATAATTTTAAAAAATAAAAGAATTACAAAAGCTTCACCAACTGCTTTGTTGCTGAGGACCATAGGCCCTTTCCATCTCACTTATAGTTGAAATCTCCTAAATATGCTGTCTCCCCACCAGAATGTAAGCTCCTTGAGAGTAAACACTGACTTTTCTACTTGTATTCCCAGTGCTTACCATAGTGTTATGCCCACAGCAAATAATTAATGCTTCCTCTATTCAGTCTTTTATTCATTTATTATTAAAATACTTTTTCTATGCCAGGAACTGTCTAAGCATTGATCTGGATTTGAATCTTCTTCAAACTCTGATGTGTGATCATGGTGAAACTTCACTTTTCAGGCCCTCAATGCTACTTTTCCTGGGTCTGTCATGTGATATATACTATATGTTTCTAGTTAAAGTCAAGCGTTCTGATTTCAGCTATCTAACGATGCTTATTTAAAAATTATAATGGCAGAATAGGAAATGAAGTAATATTAGGCCTGGAGTCTGTAAGTCCTGAGTTTAAGAAGGGCTTAGCTCACTTCCTGGCACATAGCAGGCATTATATAAATGTTTATTTTCTTCCTTTTCCATTCCAATCTCTTTTGGTAAACCCTCCAAAAAAGGCTTGCTGAATATGTGGGAGATTGTTCTCTACATATATACTTTCTCATATTAAACTTTTATCTCCTGAAGTACACTAACCTTGGGTATGACCTTCATTTTGTTGACAGGCCCAGGCAGGTCGTCCTTCATTCCCTTCCTTGGTTCTGTCTCTCTATATTTCACCAATAAGGTTATCTTTTCCTAAACTTCCTTTTCAGCTCCAAGAGGCAAAGACTAACTTTGTTTGCAGTTTTATCTCCTTCCCTTCCCAACTCTGCACAAAGTACAAGGTAAGCATTTAATGAAAGTTTGTTGCCTTTTCTTCTCTCCCTAATGCTCATTATACTTGTCTTTGTCATTAGCAATTTGCTGCAAACATCTATCATATACTTTGCCACAGCAACATTCTCTTTGTATTTGCACTGATCTTTGAATGATTAGCAACTTTAATGCAAAGACTGTATGTAGTATTCCTTGACTCAGCACCATAACTTTCATCATAAGAATAAAGCATTTCATAAAATTTTCATTTTATTGTGAACATGATTAACATATAAAAATAAACAAGTCTACATATACATAAAAGAAAAAAAGAATTGTACACAAAATGCCAACTCTATTAATAGATAACCCCCCCCCCTTAAGTGCAGAATAGTGTTATTGTATAACAAAGAATCAGAATTCAGGTTCAAATCTCCCCTCTGAGAATTACCCACGTAATTCTAGTTGAATTTTCTTGAGGAGGAGATTCAACAAGTTGACGGTGTTCCTTCCACATAACATTACTTATTAAACTTAAGATAAACATAAACAAGCATGAAAAGCTTGGTCCAACTATCTTCTGTCTTAACCTGAACTTTTTTCAATAGTTCACCGATGTTCTTTGCTATTTTTTTTTTTCTTTTTGAAAACTGCTTTTACTATTCTGGGCAACTCCCCTCTCCCCTCTCTCCAAATATAAAAGGCCTCTTTTGTAACAAATTAACTATTCGGCAAACAAAAATTCACACATTGTTCAGAAATGAAATTTAACATCTCTCTCTCTTTTTTTTTTTAATTAAAAAAAGTTGGGGCAGCTAAGTGGTGCAGTGGATAGAGCACCAGCTCTGAATTCAGGAGGACTAATGAGTTCAAATCTGGTCACAGACACTTAATTAACACTTCCCAGCTGTATGACCCTGGGCAAGTCACTTAACCCCAGCCTCAGGGGGGAAAAATTTTTTTTTTTTTTTTAAAGTTTACTACCTCTATGCCAAGAGACTGGAAGTAGGCCTCATAATCATTCTTCTAGATTCATTAGGGGATATTACATTGATGAATATTGCTAATTCTTTAATCTGTTTTTCTTTATAATTATTGTAATCCTTCTAAAAATTGTTCCAGTTATACTTAATGCATTTTATATCAATTCAGACAATCTCATTCTCTCAGAATCCATTCCTCATTTCTTGTGACATGATTTGTTCTATTATATTTACGTACCATAATTTGCTCAACTATTCTCCAAATAATAGGCACTTCATTTTCGATCTAGTTCCCTACTCCTACTCCAAAAAAGGCCACTATAAATATTTTGGTACATGTGGATCCTTTTTCCCTTTATTTGATCTCACTGGAGTAAATGCCTCAAAGTGCCTAGTATCAATGGATCAAAGCACATGTGATTTAATGACTTTGGGGCAGAGTTCCAAAATGCTTTTCATAATGGTAAGAAAATGGGTATTAAAGGATGGATCTATATTTCAGGGAGAAGCCAGGAATCATTAAAACCATGAAGGAAGTCTTCCTAGCTCCCTTTCTCCTGCCGAATTCTGAGTGCATTTTATTTTCCATTTATATTCCCCATGAGTTGTTCATATATCTGTGTAAGTTCATATAATAATTTCTCATTTGCAAAGTGGAACGCCTGGAAGACATCATAAGTTCAAGTTTATTCAGATACTTTCTATATTGTGTATTTATTTATGTACATAATGTTTCTACTGAGAAAATGTGTGCTCACTGAGGGGAAAAACACAAGTTACCTCGGATTCTACTGTAATTGTAAAGATCTGGTTTATGACAGAATATGGTTTATTAAAAAACAACAAAAAACTACTGGTTTCCTTTCATAACATCTTCCATCTCAAAAAGCCCCTACAGAGTATGTTATTTAAATTTTTTTTTTATAGAAATAGAAAATTAGGTGAGAGTTGGTATTTTCTTCAATCCCCTTTTCTTCCTGCCCTGAGGGTACCTCCCACTCTCCCCTTCCTTCCCCCCTTGTGCTTGTGCTAGTTGGGTTAACATAAAAATAAATAATTCTCTTCCTCCCTCCCCCCAAGCATTTGATATGCTTGGGGGTATTTTGTTATTCCTCAAAGTTTTAAAACCTGTATCACATTCATTTGTATACCTCTGGGTATAATGTGTCTTAGTTGCTCTTCTCTCTTTCTCCATCAGGCAACAAATTGAGAACTTGGATGTGCAGAAGTAGAGAATCTACTGCCTTTGATAAAGAAAGTAATTTAATTTATTAAAATTCTCATAAACTTTTTCTTTTTCATTTGTTTTCTTCCATCACATTTCATCCTGAACCTTTGAATAACTGAATGGCTGGGTCTGACTAAAACTTAATACTTGAGATCATTATTGATTACAAAATAGAAAATTTTGATTACATCAAATTAAAAAGTTTTTCCACAAACAAAACTAATGCAAACAAGATTAGAAGGGAAGTAACAAATTGGGAAAACATTTTTACAGTTAAAAGTTCTGATAAAGGCCTCATCTCCAAAACATGCAGAGAATTGACTTTAATTTATAAGAAATCAAGCCATCCTCCTCTTGAAAAATGGTCAAAGGATATGAACAGACAATTTTCAGATGATGAAATTAAAACTATTTCCACTCATATGAAAGAGTGTTCCAAATCACTATTGATCAGAGAAATGCAAATTAAGACAACTCTGAGATACCACTACACACCTGTCAGATTGGCTAAGATGACAGGAACAAATAATGATGAATGTTGGAGGGGCTGTGGGAAAACTGGGATACTGATGCATTGTTGGTGGAGTTGTGAAAGAATCCATTCTGGAGAGGAATCTGGAATTATGCCCAAAAAGTGATCAAACTGTGCTGTGCATACCCTTTGACCCAGCAGTGCTGCTACTGGGCTTATATCCCAAAGAAATACTAAAGAAGGGAAAGGGACCTGTATGTGCCAAAATGTATGTGGCAGCCCTTTTTGTAGTGGCTAGAAACTGGAAAATGAATGGATGTCCATCAATTGGAGAATGGTTAGTAAATTATGATATATGAATATTATGGAATATCATTGTTCTGTAAGAAATGACCAACAGGAGGAATACAGCTTATAAAATGTGTGGTATATAAACTAGTGAGGGGTCACCATTTAATAAAAAAAAGCTGGAGAGATGTCTAGAAGCAAAGCAAAGTTTATTGTACATTCTCAAGAGCTGGGTGTCCCATCCCTCTAGCAGACTATGAAAGGGAGGAAGCACCTTTAATCCCTAACACAAATACTTCTTCCCACCACTGACCCTCATCCTCCATTGGCTGACTTTCTAAATAGGAGATCTACCCAGGAAATTCAACTTGACCAAAAAGTACATAGTTGCCCATATTTGACTGAAATAGGGAGGAAATGATGTCATGGGAGCATAGCAGGAATCAGACTCAAGTATGTCCTTGACTCAATCCTCAAAGTCCTTTAGGTCTACTCAAACTCTGAAGTAGATGAAGCCTTACTCGATTTTCACAACTGTCTTGAAAGATCTCATCTCATCTCCTTCATAAATAAACACAGGTCATATTGACAGGGATGAACTTTGAAAACTGTGTCCCCTTTAATCTGTAAAATAGTCACTCTGAAATTGTATCCCCTTTGATCTGTAAAATTAGGGAGATTCAGAGCGCCAGGCCCTCCTGGGAAAGCATATCTCCCCAGTTATGCATAGTCATCAGGCAAATCCCCCCCCCCCCCCATTGATCTTTTGGGGATGGCCTGGATCTTCAGGAAATTCCAGATCTCAGCTTGATATAGAGTGGCTTAAAACTCCAAGTATCTATGCCTGGAGGCACTGGCTTTTTTTTTTTTTTCCAACTGGAAATTTTAGCCTCAGACTTCTATAAAGGACAATTCTAAACTCCATATTTTTGCAGAATATCCAAAGCTGGATTTTGCCTTGTCAAGGAACCTCTCTCCTTGGCATAGCTACCTGCCAGGACTCCTGCCTGCTATGAAGAGACCCTCTTTCTCAGTGCCAATAAACTTCCTTTTTTGCCACTAATATTTCAGGTTCATGAATTCTTTCACTTTGAACGTGCGCTGACCAGAAGGGGATTCTTGCCTCAACTCTCTGCCCTACCACTAGAACAGAATCAACATCAAGTAACAAGGGAGGTGATAATCCTGATGTACTATGTCCAGTTCGACCACATATGAAATATTACGATTAACTTCGTGTCATACCTTTAGAGAAAGATGTTAAACCAAAGCAGATCTAGGAAAATAACCAGGATGGAAAGAAAACTAAAGACCATGATATATAAGAATGGGCTGAAAAAACCTGAATAAGGTTAGCCTGAACAAGTAAAGACCTAGGGAGGAGGTGATAGCTATCTTCCAGTATTTGAAGAACTCAATTTGTTTGTTTGGCTTGAAAAAGAAGATTTGTTCTACAAAGACAGGTTTCCGGTAAAAGAGAGAATGGAACAATCAGAAAAATAGTAGAAGCCAGATATTGGAGGGCCTTAAATTTTCAGTTAAAGAATACATATCATAGGCAAAGAAGAAATGCTGAAAGCTTCTGAACAGAGAAGTGTAGGAGGTGATCTTCAAAAGCTATTTCAATAATAAAAAATGAGGAAGAGTTAGTACTGGGATTGTAGGACTGATGAGTTAGAAAGGACCTTAGATATTACTAATCCTGAAAAAATAATGGCCAATGAAGTTAAGTGAGAGTTAAGATCACATCAGTATGTTCAAAACAGAACTATTTAGATTTCCCAAAAACCTCAGCCATCTTTAAAAGTATTTTTCCTAACACTCACTCATTCTCACAATTTTTAAGTCATCCAGAATTTCTTATTCATGGCCAAGTCTCACAGACCCTACCATCACGACTCCTTTCCTCTGTATTTCCTCTATACTTAAATATCATCATATTAAACTATAGTTCAAGTTCTTATCACATTTCTCCTGAAAATAGCTATACCAAGATTAGTGGATATTTGAACAATGCAAAATTCAATTTATTAATAAAAAAATTGACCAACTTGTGAGAACTAATTATGAGATCTGATGCTCTTAAAGTTCAGTCTAAACTTACCAATCTTCCCATCTGGATATGATAGTTGCTGCAATACCACATTACTTACAACTGTGTCACTTTTTTTTTTTTTTTTAAAGGTCATTAAGACCTTCAAGCCCAAGCCACAAATCCTACTGCCATGGGAACATGGGAAAGTCACTTAACCTACCTCTGTCTCATTTTTACTCATTTGTAAAAATGGGATAGAGGCTGATATGAGGATAAAGTGAGAAAACATTTGTAAACCAAATAACACTATATATATATATGTAATTATTCTAGGAATAGACCAGATGCAGAAAATATTTGCCTGAAGTTAGGAAGACCAGAGTTAAAATCTTGCCTCAGAACTTAATTAGCTGTCCCATGCTGGACATCACTTAGCCTTGTGTAATTCAATTTTCTCATCCATAAAACGAGGGTAATAATAGCACCTACCTCCCCCTTCCAGAGTTGCTGGGAGGATCATTAATATTTGGGAAGATAATAGATATAGAGTTTACAGAGATAAAGTCTGTAAAGTGATTAGGATAGTGGCTGGCACATAATAGACATTATATAAATTTTAATAATTATTATTAAACAGGCTTATTCTAGAAGAATTCTAGATTCTTTTTTTTTTTTTTTTGAGGCTGGGGTTAAGTGACTTGCCCAGGATCACACAGCTATGAAGTGTTAAGTGTCTGAGACCAGATTTGAACTCGGGTCCTCCTGAATTCAGGGCTGGTGCTCTATCCACTGCGCCACCTAGCTGCCCCTAGAAGGGGATTCTTTACACAATTCACATTTTTAAGAAAAGTTTAATCTGGATTTAAAATGTCTAAAATCTCTAACACTTTTATTGGGAGGTGATAGAGAAGGAAATCTTTTGATTAAAAGCAACATTTGCTTAGCAGCTTAGAAATCTTCATATTCTAAGAGGCTATAACATCATTGATCACATTCAGTTTTCTCTGCTGCTCAAGTAAGAAAGCATAGCTTTCTAAAGTTTGAGTTTCAAGATATTTTAGCCCAGTTTTGAAAAATAAACCTATACTGTTGTCTTTACAAAAGACATTACTGATTTCAGATAATGCAAGGGTCATACAATTTAAACTTGGTTCACTAGACAAGAATGTGAGCATACAAATTAATCAAAAAGTAAAAAAAGTTCCCTCTGTACCTATCAACACACAGAGATTTAAAGAAAATACAATTGACTGTGTACTGCTAAAATATATTAAATTACATGAATGACATTTGTAGCATATTACCAGGATAAACTAATCTAATATTAGTAAACTAATATAATATTAAATAATTCTAAAATTCATAAATTTTTCTTTCTGTAACTACTCTATTACTTTAACTTCTATTACATTATATTAATCAACAAACAAAAACATTTTTAAATATTTATCCTCCCAATGGTCTGCCTAAAGTTCAATTCTCACCATGTCATTTCTGAATTCAAACTTCCTAATATCACTAGGACACAATACAACTGCACTTTTCAGCATTTAAAACCCTTTGCAACCTGGATCCAAATGACCTTTCCATCCTGTTATTAATCAAAGTGATTATTTCCTTTTGGAAATAAGTAACATTCTATCTCCTAATTCTTATACCTTTTCAATATCTTTTTGGAATTCCTACTTTCCTTTAAAACTCAACCAAAAAGCCATTTTCTATAGGAGGTTCCTGGGTGCTACTTTATCCATTCACCCAACCCTGCAAAAAATATTATTCTTAAATTTAATGAACATATACTTGCATATTTACATGTATTCTTCATAGAAAGAATGTAAATCTCTAGAGAGTACATATTATTTCATTTTAATGTTCAAAGTCCCAGAGCCCAGCTCACTGAGTTAATTGTTAATTTAACTCAATGATCAAAAAAAAAATTTAAAAATCCAAACTTAATCTTAGCCTGGAGACATTTTGCCTGGCTCTCATTCTGAGTATTTAATACATGGAAGAGGATGATGTGGTTAGAGAGAAGCTTATCTGATAAATATAAGATAATATTGGATAACACACTTAATGAGTC
This sequence comes from Sminthopsis crassicaudata, assembly GCF_048593235.1. Lineage (NCBI taxonomy): Eukaryota > Metazoa > Chordata > Mammalia > Dasyuromorphia > Dasyuridae > Sminthopsis > Sminthopsis crassicaudata. The sequence continues at coordinate 58,797,439 of NC_133617.1, read as the reverse complement.
AAGAATGTGTTGTGGAAGCCCACAAAAACTAGCATAAAAAATACATATATTTTAATATATAATACAAAAACTTTATATATAACATATATAAAAACTTTATATTTAATATAAAACTGCATTAACAGGTATATTTTACAAGGTAAAGAATTCTTAGTCCCTTGCTGCCATAGAAGGCAGATCACATTCAGAATATTAAAATCAGTTCTGATAAAGAATAATGACAAATTAGAGAAATTAGGAAAACAGCTAATAAAAGCCCTTTGAGCTCCAGGGTATGCTGGAGGAACTATGAAAGTTTACCTTAAAGAGGAGGCTGTACAATAGATTAGAATGCTTGGGAATAAAGAAGACATCTGGCCTCACTTATTAGCTATGCGGTCCTGGGCAAGTTAAAGTTACCAGTTTGCCTCAGTTTCCTCATCTCTAAAATGAACTGGAAAAAAAAATGCTAAATCTCTCCAATAGATTTGCCAAGAAAACCCTAAATGGGGTCAAGAAAGAGTCAGACTTGACTGTGATACCACAAAAGAAGACTTTTTAAAAAGTAGGATGGGTTGCTTGGGACGCTTGGGACAAATGGGTTTCCCCCATCCTGGAAACTCTTCAAGCCAAGGTTGCATGATCACTTTTAGGATATGCTCTAGAAGAGATATAGAGATATATATGTTAGACTAGATGGCTACTTGAGGGCCTGTCCAAACTATCAGAAAGAAATGTTTTCTCATTTGACATTTAGCACTGAGTTATGAAGAAAAAGCAAGCAAAAAATGAATACATGACTGCTACTGGAAAGACACTGAACATCTCTCTTAATTAAAGTACAGCATTCCATTCATTATCCTAACCCATAACCCTCCCAGTCAGCCAAACCTAGCTAGATGTCATGGTCGATGTGATGAGGTCCTGGGTGTTAGGATTCTTACAAGGTGCTAAGGTCATTGAAATGAATAGAGACAATAATTATCTAATTTAGCATGGTTCAGTATGATTGATCTGATCCTACAAGGAGATACTATGGGCCAGAACTTGAGACAAGGTAATGTACTTAGTTCACATCTTTAAAGGAGTTCACTCAATGGTTCACAAATTAGACTTCACATTTTTAGAGAGCTTATTTAAGGAGGAAAGGAAAAGCCTGCTCATGGACTTTGGGAGATTCACAACTAGGGTTGACTTCTAAGAGATTCACAAGTCAGAGGTCAAAAATCCAAAGCCCACTCTCTGGGAGGAGTCAAGATTCATTCTAACTTTCACTACTGTGCTGGCTAGAGACATTGGGAGGAAGAGAGGCTGAAGCTGGCTGGAGAGATTCGGAAAGAGCTCTGGGGGAACCAAGGAGAGAGATAGGCCTCTAAGAAAGCTAACCGGGCCCAAGGAAGGAGACAAGACTTGAAGGAGAAAGTAAAGGATCTGGACTTTATTCATTATTGAAACTGAACTAAAGCCAAGGGTGCCTCCAGAAGCTCCGCAAGAAATCTACTTCCAGAGAACAATTATAATTTAGAGAAAAAGAACATTATACCCAGGTATCAATGTGAGCAAAAAGTCAGAAGCACTGATAGGATTATATTACTCCATGAGGCAAGAAGGGAAGGGCAAAAATAAGATCATCTCAGCAGTTAGTAAAATCTTTTGTTCAAATGGGAGCTTCCATTACAGCCTCAACCCAGGTCCTGATATCGACCTGGTAGAAGTCTTTGGAATCAGAAACCCAAGTTACTCCCCACCTTAAATGGTATGTTTCTTCTCATTTCCAACCAGATGACTCAAGGGGCCTTTCTCCTAATCAATTCTCTTAGGGTTATTCCATCAGTCAATAGTGTAATCCCTTTTTTAAATTAATTGTAATTTTATGTAATATTATTTTCCATTGCTCTCCTCAATCTATTTCATATTTACCACTCCTGGCCCTATTTTATCTTTTTCCCTCCCCTAAATGGCAAGTAATCTAATATACGTTAAACATGTTAAAATATATGTTAAATCCAATATATGTATATTTATACAATACCTTGCTGAACAAGAAAAATCAGATCAAAATGGAAAAAACAAACAACAAAAAGAGTGAAAATACTATGTTGTGATCCACACTCAATTCCCACAGTCTGAGTCCCACTCACACTCTGAGTATAGATGGCTCTTCATCATTGGAACTGGCCTCAATCATCTCATTGTTGGAAAGAGTCTTGTCCATCAGAACTGATCATTATATAATCATGTTGTTGTCATGTATATTAATATTCTGGTTCTGCTCATTTCACTTAGAATCAGTTCATGTAAGTTTCTCCAGGCTTCTCTAAAATCATCCTGTTGATCTTTTCTTATAAAAAAAAAAAAAAATCATTTCATGTTATGGGCCAGAACTTGAAAGAAGGTGCTAAGACATTGATAGAGACAATGCTTATGTACTTAGTTCACATTAGAGTTCACACCTTTAGAGAGCATATATAAGCTTGGAGCCTCAACTAGGATTGACTTTGGGAGATTCACAAGTCAAAATCCCACAAGCCCAGTCAGATTCATTCCAACTTCCACCTTTGTGCTGGCTGGAGACTTCGGGAGATTCAGAGCCAGGACTCAATTGGGGAGATTCACAAGTCAGAGAACTCAGTCTGGTGAAACTGAGGAAGACAGAGAAGTGTGGCAGGTTGTCCTGTGAAGAACACTGAAAGCACTGGAAGGCCTCCAGAAAAGCTAGCCGAGTCCCAAGTGACGGAAAAAGAAAATAAAGGATTTGGACTCTAACTCCTGGCAGCATTTGAGGTGATTTTTGAAAATGAACTGAAACTAATGCTGCCTCCAGAAGCTCTGCAAGAAATCTGCTCCCAGAGAAGATTATACTTTAGAGAACATTGCATTCCATAACATTCCTTTACCATAACTTATTCAGCCATTCTCCCAACTTATGGGCATCCACTCAGTTTCCAGTTTTAAAGGTATCTTTTGTGAAAGAAAATGCCATTATGAATTCTTTACATGTGTCTTGCTCTAGAAATTGCTAACCCAGACCCAGTCAATTCTACTTTTACAAGATTTATTGGATACATCCCATTCTTCTGACACTACCATAACCCTAGCTCTCATTACCTCATGTATTATAATGCTTATTTTGTCTATTTAAAGACTGATCTTTAAACTCTATATAATCTTGACATTCCAGCTCAAAACCACTTTCTCCAATAGCAAAAATCACTTAACTGGCTAATTCTAAAACCTTTTTTTCAATCCTTATCCTTTAACTTCTTCTCTTCAGTCTTCACATTGAAACAAGATTTTCATGACTACTCTCCCTAATTCTTTCCTACCAATTAGATAGTTGTCTTTTTCTTCTCTGGATCTTCATATTTTAACAGTGGATATCTCCTAGAGCTCTGTCCTGCATTATCTTTTCTCCTTCAAATTAAGTCCTAGACTTAAGCTAGATCCTGAATTACTGTATGCAATATTGAAATCCAGCTATATTGGTAGAGAAACAGGGTGGAATCCATAAGATAAGATGAAATAGGTTCATCTCAGCCTTTTGTTTAAGTGAACTTTTGATTTACAGCCTCACACCAGGTGAAGGTCTTAGGTAGACATTATTATAATCTCAGTTACTGCATCCAATCAGAAACCAAGTTATGATGTCAAACCACTGAGGTTACATTTCCCTTATAAAAAACCTACATCCTCTCCCAAAGCCTCTTCCCCATCTCTGGCTACCATCTTCAATAAGATACGCTTTCTGTCATTTCTATTCTCCTATCCCTAGCTTTGACCTCAAATTATAAAGGGAGAAAGACATCATTTTATCTTCTAGACCTGTTCCTTCCACCACCATTCAGTAATCTTTATTTGTAATAGTACACACTGCATTTGGCAGAGCCATTTTAGACATATAGATCCAGATATTGTCTACTGGCAAGATCATTCTCCCTTCAGTTTTTTTCTTTACTTCAACCCTTTCCCTTATGTTTAAGGACATCAGTAATTATGTTGATAGGTACTCAGAACATCGAAGCCTTTCAGTTCATCATCCTTACCCTTATGATTTTGTATTTATCAACAAGTGAGATAACTGTCATGATGTAGAATACTGAAATTTTCTATGATCATAATAACTTACCTTCTTATGCGTTTCTCAGTACAAACTCTAGTTATGCCTTTCCTTCATGCTTTCTTAGGCCATCCATCACTTGGACTCTTGCTTCAGCTTCTAACTTTTCCATTTTTATCTTGTGATGAATAATTTGAAGTAGGCATTATTTTGACCTTGAAAATTCCTTATTCTCTTGATGTTCATGCTTTGAGCCAAAGCACAACACTAGCTAATCCACATGGCCTCACAAAACTTGTTGTGACCAGCACAATACAAATTATGCACATTACATTTGTTACCTAATTTCAACTGGATGTTTACAATATAGCCAGGCAATTCTTTTATTTTTTCCTAATCTACTTGATTATCAAATCTCTTTTGTTTGCAAGCCTCCTACAAAACTCTTCCATGTCCCTGCCCAAAGCATAGCATCATCTTCTTATACTGAGAAAATGACAGTTTTCAACTTGATCTCCCTTTTTTCAATTCTGTTCAACAAACATTTGTTAATCACCAATATAAGGTATTATATGCTAGGTATTGGATACAAATTAAAACCTGACTACTGAGAATTTCCTGGGTAAGATAGAAAGAAAGAACTCTGAACTGGAAAGCAAAATGATTTCTTAATTTACCTATTCCATCATGGTACCATAGCATATCATTTCCCTCTCTGGGGAATTTGGGAGAGGATAGGATCAAACCAAATTATTTTCAAGGTCTTTTTTAGTTCACATAGATACATTCTAGGGATATTTGACCTATTCACTCTGCCTATTCCATCTATATTTGAGATCATTACCCTATTCTTTACTTAAAAAACCACTTACTATGCTCTACTTTTTTCTCCTTGATGAGTCTCTGTAAATGCCAAACAACCTCCACTTGTGATCCTAATCTGATCTAGTCTCTCTCTATTTCTTCTGGAAGCCAATCATCCCAATCATTTACCCTCTTTCTAATCTTTATTTTCTTCCCTATTACCTAAAAATGAAGCCAAGTTTATAGTATCCTTAAAAAAAAAAAATAAAAATCATAGTTTATAGTCAAGTAGCTAACAGTTTAAAAAGTTAGAAGAAAAAGAAGACCCTTGAGGAGGATCTTCATAATTGAGAGATGAGCCAAAGGATGACAAACCAACAAAAGAAAGTGAAAAGAAAGAATAAGGCTAATTGTCCATTTCTTTTTTTTTTTCTTACTTCTAAAGAACCTCTTGTATTCTATTTTAATTTAATCTTCAAACTCCACCTTAACCTATTATTTTCATGGTTACCAATGAACTCTTAATTGCTGAATCTGATCATGAAAATGTTCATTTCTTTGTACTGCTTAATTTTTGTAGAATGATTTTTGTAGAAGGTATTTACTAATACCTTCCTCCTAAATAATGTCTTCTCTTCAGAGTATTTTCTCCTGATTCTCTTCCTGCTTTTTTCAGTCTCCTTTGCTACTGCTTCTACAGCCCATCTCCTAAATATTGAATACCTTCAAATGTTGTCTTTTCTTTCTTTTTTTTTAAACTTTAATATTTAATAAATGCCTTTACATTTTTTTATTCTAACTGGATCACTAGCTATCTCTGTTTTTGAAATTTTATTTATTTTATTCTGAACTTCCATTATTTCCATAATGTAGAACAGGCAAAAAAGAAATAGAAGATAAAGTAATTGAAAGACCTACCCAAAGTCCCATTAATGTTAAGGCCAAAAATCCAGAACTACCAAATCAAAGGAAAAAATACTGCAACCATCCAGAAAGAATCAAATACCAAGGAATCATAGTCAGACTCAGTGAGAGACAAATGAGAGTCTCAATAAGACAAATGAGTGAGACAAATGAGAGATTTGAAAAACAATATTCCAAAAGACAAAAGATATGTTTGCAATGCAAGCAATCAACAAGGCAGCAAAATAAGTTTAATAAATGACTTTCAATCATTTATACCAGACCAAAACTCTAAAATACAAACACAAGTATTTAAAGAAAACTAAAAAAGTAAATTTATTTGAACTAGGATGTAGGGCTAAATATTCTAATAAAGATTGAAGAATTAATTAAAGTATTTAAGATGTCCCAAAAAAAGATTTATACATCATTTTTCAAAACAAATAAAGAAAAACGGTTGGAGAGTAAAATAGAAACTGAAAGAATCCACCTATCACCTCCTGAAAGAGATCCCAAAAAAGAAAATTCTCAGGCATATTATAGCCAAAATTTGGAAATATTTCAAGAAAAAATATTGTAAGCATCTAATGTAATTCAAGTATAATGGAGCCACCCAAAAGTCAAGAACACAAGATTTAGCAGTTTCTACAGTAAAGGACAGAAAGGCTTGGAATATGACATTCCAAAGAGAAATATAATAAACAAATGTTGGTTTGAAAAGAAAAAAAAAAAAAAAAAAAAAAAGGAACAAGCATTTATTAAGTACCTACTATGTACTAGGCACAGTGCTAAGCATTTTATCAATGTTAATAAAAGCTGTGATCCTCACAACAACTAAGATGGATACTACCATCATTTCCATTTTACAATCCATAAAACTGAGGCAAAGGGAGGTTAAGTGGCTTATCTATATTCAAAGAGAGTTAGTGAATTTTTATTTTTGAACTTGGGTCTTTCTGACTTCCTAGTTCATCAGCTGAGTCACCTAACAGCCTCTAGCTGAGTTAAGAGGGAGGTTAATAGGAGGTGAAAGTAAAAACATTTCTTAATTATGAAAGGAAGAAAATAAAGACAAGAACTAAAATTTAAAGGGTGCCTCAGACTGCATCTCAAACAACTATAAAATGGCTATTAAAAAAATGGTGAGGAATATAATGGAATAATATTTCACAGTAAGAAAAGAGAATACTGGTGGTAATTTTATTCTATGTAATTAGTAGACTTAAAAGAACAGCTTTTACAAGGATAAAAATGTGTATTTATTAAAAAAAAAAAAAAAAAAAAAAAACAAAACCTGAAATACTTAAACATTGTTTAATGCAATGACCAACCATGTCTCCATGGGACCTATGATGGAGCATGTTAACCACACCTGGCAGAAATGTTATGGACACAAGGTGCAAAAACATAATTGAGGAAAGAAAGAAAGAAGAAAGAAAGAGAGAAAGAGAGAATCGAGAAAGAGAGAGAGAGAGAGAAAGAATCGAGAAAGAGAGAAAGAGAGAAAGAAAGAGAAAGAGAGAAAGAAAGAGAAAGAGAGAAAGAAAGAAAGAAAGAAAGAAAGAAAGAAAGAAAGAAAGAAAGAAAGAAAGAAAGAAAGAAAGAAAGAAAGAAAGAAAGAAAGAAAGAAAAGAAAGAGGTTTTAAATGAATAATCCTGATTTCATATAGTCTTTTACATTAAGCAATGTGTACAGAAGGTCTTTAATACTTTTAAGTCCAGAATTTTTAAAGTTTTTTTTTTTAAAGAAACTATTAAAAAAAAAAAAAAAAAAAAAGGATTCATTTAGAAAGTATTGCAATGCTATTTCCTGTACTAAATCTTTGGCACCCTACATCATTTTTGTTGTACACTAAAAACATATATTTTCCCAACTTCATTGATCTCATGAGAGTTTCTTCACTTACAGTGGGCACAATAGTAGCAAAGTGGGAAAAGGTCTACATTTGGAAATGGGAGGACCTGGTGTTAGAATTCTTACAAGGTGCTAAGTCATTATCTAATTCAGCATGGTACTTAACAGTTCTCTACTTCACTGATGTACTTAGTACTTATTAGAGTTTCTATAAGATTCACACCTTTAAGAGAGCATATATAAAGGTAGGAGCCTCAACCAGGATTCAGTCCTGAGCATTCAGAAGTCAGGAAGAACAAGCCCACTCTTGGAGGTGGAGACAGATTCATTCCATTTTCCACCTTTGTGCTGGCTGGAGGCTGAAGAATAAACCTCTGGATTCCGAGACTTTCAGAGGGAGCTAGAGACAGAAGCTGGCAGAGGCAAAGGACTAGAGACAAGATCCGGAAGGCCTCTAGAAAACTATCCGAACCCCAAGTGAAGGAGGTAAGACTTTGACGGAGACAATAAAGGATTTGGACTTTAATCAGAAAAAAAGGGGGGGGGGGGAGAGAATCTCAAATATTTATCTGACACCAGGGCTTGTGCTCTATCCATCTAGCTGCCACCTATTCCTGATTAGAACTAGAGATTCCCCTCCCCCCTTTTTCTGAGGCTGGGATTAAGTGACTTGCCCAGAGTCACACAGCTAGGAAGTGTTAAGTGTCTGAGACCAAATTTGAACTCGGGTCCTCCTGAATTCAGGGCTGGTACTCTATCCATTGCACCACCTAGCTGCCCTTGTGTCAGATAAATAAATATTCAGACTATTAGTTTGTGGACCTCATCAAAAAAGATGAAGAGAGACAAGCTAAAAGTAGTAGCAATGACAACAACCCCCCTTTTCTAGCTGATAGAGGGAGTTTCCTAACTGGAGAGTTCCCTATACTAAAGAAATCACAGATCAAAAAAACATCCACTCTTCCAAAAAAACTCCAAAACTACACCCTCATATCATAGTAGTATCATAGTTATAGATGGGAAGATTGAATCTTAGAAAGGTTAATAGTATTGCCTAGGGTGATACAGATAATTATTAAAGATAACTCTCCTGACTTTGGTCAAGAACTCTTTTTCTAACAACACTGCCTTCTTGGGATTTGGCATGGAGCTTAATACTTGTTAAAAGAATGAACTGCTTCCCACAAAAATAATACTATTTTAATAAATGCACAACAGAGGATTCAGCTGACAATTCTATTACCTATGGAGGTTGACACTATACCACACATTTATAGACCCTAACCAGAACCACCCCTCACCATCTTTTCTCTCATTACCTGACAAGTTATAATTTACTCAGAGACTAAATATTGACCCCATATGGAATTTTACCTCAAGTATTTAAATACTAAAGAAAAGAGAGGGAAGGGGGTCAGAAGGACAGGAGAGAAACGTGGGAAATGTTTGTTTATTTAACAACTGCAGCTTTTTAGCTATAGCTCAATTTGTTACTTTGTCTCTAAAATTATAGTTAGGGCAAAGTTCAAGGTCACATTCCCATGAAAGGTCTTCACTCAGTTTATCCCATTCATCCCTCTTCTTTATTTATTAACCTTTGAAGAACTCACACAGTATTCTTGATACATTTCCTCAACCATTCTCAACCTCAGTCTCCAATCCCTCTGGACTTGGTTTGTTCTTTTTTCTTTACTTGGGGTCCACCCTTGTCCTTCTAATACTTCAAGTCTAACTGGACCTCCCCCTCCAGAGTGTTCAATCTTTCCTCTGTGGCAATCCCAATTATGTCCCTGAGGTTAAATTTTCCCTATAAAACCTATTTGTGGGTCATCCCATGGCTGCTACCTTCTTTTGGGTCAGCCACCAAAGCGCTCTGCCTGGTGGTGTCTTTCCCCTTTCCATTCCTTCATGTCACATGGTATCTCCCCTAATTCCATCCCACTTCTCTTTATAGCTAACTCACTCTTTTAGGTTGCTAAGTCCCTTTCAGGATTTAGTCTGCCAGCTAAGGGCAGGTCCCAACTTCATGAGGTGCTTCCTTTCTACTGGAAATTGTGAGTTCTACTGAGGAACTTGTCTTTATTACATACTCCCCAAACTATATTTCATATCCCTTCATTTTGTTCGTAACCTATTCCCCCGAAATAAATCTACCTTTTGCCAAAGAGAATGGCCACTGTGAATCATTCACATGATGAACCCCAACTTTTGGTGCCTATCTTCATTTGGTGACAAGCCCCACACCATAGATCACATTAGTGATCTGGGACTAGATCTGGAATAAGACAGGGATCAATTTTCTGATGTCTTTGGCAATTTCTTTCACTACTTGTTCATTATCATCAATTTTCACACAACAAAAATTTAATTTCCCATAAACTCTACCTTTTTCGGCCAACAAATAGTTCAATACCAATTTATGCTTGAGTGATATGGTCTGCTAACAAATCCAGTGCCTTTGTCATCTGTTTAGTAATTATTTTAACCATGGCCTGGAGTCTAATGAGCATATTCAGCACACAAATTCAGGTTCTGTACCCCCAACTCCCACCTGGGAGCATTTATCATCCCAACTATTTGTGTCCCCAGTAATTAGACTGGGTAACTCTTCATAAAGGTGTCTATAAGGAAATTCAGCAGCAACAGAAATGCTATAGATGATTAGGCTAAATACTCACTTACCTACTTATTTAGAATATAATGACCACATATTTTCAGATAATAAACTGCAAAATCTTACATACCTGAATTGTGCTCATGAACACTTGCCCTGATTATAGGAATTTGCTATAAGAGGAAAAAGCAGGGACATGATTATAATCAGAAACTGGTGCTTCAGGCTTAGCCTGAGAGCACATATATGACTGGATAAAGCATCCTTAGCTAATTGTGTGCAGTAACAATTCTATCTTATAGCTAGACTCAGGAATAATCAGTGGGTTCTTATTCAAGGAATAGGAAACTGAATCAGAAAAATCCCACCTTAAAGCCTATCCTCCCAAATCTTGCCCAGATACTAATCTCCACCTGTAACAATTACTCTGAGAAGCTAGTAGTATATTCCTTTCAGATGGTGGATTACTGGCATGATGATCCATCAGACAATCATATCTGAATTCAAAACTCCAAATAATATCAGCTACAGTGCCAAGAGATTTTACCTCAAATAGCAAGTCTCATTAATCAAAGCTTTTAGCTCTCAAGGATCACATATCCTAAAGAAGTTTTGGCTATAATGTTACATCGATAACAATAAAAGATTCATCCTAGAAAGACTTCATATTTTAAGTAGATAGGTTTTAAATTCAACAATACATAAATCATTTTACTCTAAGATGCTCATAACCATTCGATATTGTTGGGGTTTGAGATCCCTTTAAGATTCCTTTCTAATTGCCCAACCCACGGCTGACCTTGATTCACAAATCCTGGTCAAAGGCACCCTTTGGATATTTGGGCCCAGCCCTCACCTGATCTGAGCTAACTGAAAAGCCCGCCAAGAACTTAGGGGTACCGCCCATCATCTTCTAGGTATAAAAGAAACGAGCCGGAACGCTCTCTTTGCAGGAGCCCTCCCAGCCAACACATGGCATCCTTCCAGCCATGTAAGGGTTCCTGCCCGCCCAGCAGCCACCTCTGGCCCTGGCGTCTTTATAACTGAACTTTACTTCCAAATTTCTTCAATAAACCTTTTATTTATCAATCTAGGTTTTCGGGCCTGTAAATTCATTTTACAGGGGACATTGCACCTCATGGGATTATCTATGTACCCAGAAATGGTGTTCCCCCTTTCCTTTCCATCATTAATATCAAAACATGTTCAGGTATTAACCATGTTCAAAGGGACAAAGATATATACACTATTCTCAGAATTTCCCTAAACAATGAGAATAACTTTAAAATGACACAATATAAGCAATTAAAACTCACATAAGATACAGAATATACCGTCCTAATTTCACATGAAAGAACTCTATCAGAATTAACATTAATAATTTCATCTTTTAAAAAAATGTTAACTTCCTCCAATTGAGGAGTCTCCATAAACTTTTCTAGAAATATAAATAACAGGTACAACACCAATATTATTAAAATTCCTCTAAGCACAATTAATCTCCCCTCCCTCTAAAACACACCTAATCGAAAAGTCAATTTTAGAAGTTAAGAACTGTCCTTAACAATCTACTCTTGAGGTTCGTCCACAGGTCCTTTAACTCTTCTGTTTTCAGCCTCCAGGTTGTAGTTTCAGTCATCTGGTAAGGTCCTTCCCATTCTATTTCTTCCAGGATTTAGTAAGCACCCATTTTCTTGGAACTGCAAACTCCAAAGGCGGTATCTGGGCCAGCAATCTTTGCTCCCTTAGGGCTAAAGACACTGCCAGTACATAATTACTTAAAAACTTAAAAGTTTCAAAAGAGGTCTTTCCCTTTCTCCTCCTAAATAAAATAATCTCATATGGGGAAAGTCCCAAATCACTTCTGGGGACATCTTTCATTCTTTAACAAAGCAACAGGCAAACATTTGGTCCAAGTCTAATATCAATTTAAATAAGCTATTTTTTAGTAATCTGGTTTATTCCTTCTACTTTTCCTGATGAGGGCAGATGCCCACATGTATGGAATTGTCACTCAATTTGCAATCCTTCTCTATTATTTCTTATAAAACCTTAAAAGCAAAATACATTCCTTTATGAGAATCAATATTCTCTATCAATCCATACTTAGATATAATTTGTTCCAATGTTATTCCACTAACCCCTCTTAAAGCAGCAGAACCCAGGGGAAAGTTTCCACCCATCCATTACACCTGTTTTCCTCACTAATTTAATTCATTAAAATCTAAACTAATATTTTGGAGCCACACTCCCCCTTCCCCTGGAGGGATACTTCTTCAATACCTTCTTTTTTATCTTTAAACATATTGCACACTTTTCAGATTCAATCTGTTCTACAATTGCACATATACCTCTATGCCAAATTTTCTTGCTTTTATTTCTTTTTTAAAGGGAGAAAGCAAGATAAACTTTAAGATCAAAATATAAATAATATCTAAATAACTTTGGACCAAAATTTATAGCACATATCCAACAAGGCTGACAACATGTTAAAGCAAGTTCATACAATTTTTACAAATTACTCAATATACACTTTAGAAAGTAACATGGTCTAATTACAAGATAAAAATATGTGATCTCTGAAGGTAAATTACCAAAGAACCAAAAATCCTTTAACTTAAAATCAAATTAAATAGATTTAAATTTCTAGTATAAATGCATATATACTTCTAAAATCTTATACCAGAATAAATAAGTTTACAACTTTAATATGCATTTTATTTAACAGTACCCATCTCAACTTCAGAATCAGAATTCTAATTTAAACACACAGCCCCAAAATTTAAGGTGGCAGGAAACTGCCTTTTCAAGTTCATCTACAGGGCTTTAAGAAATTGGTGGACTTAAGGACCCTGGGGAGAGGGTTGGAGAAATTAGGACTCAGGTATCCACCTGCAGATCGGTTGTTCAGTGAGTAGCCCACCTTCCATGCCAGAAAGGCTGGAAGGAGGCTGGGAGGTTAAGGAGGAGAGGATTCCATGTAGATGATGTTGGGGCACTAGCTCAAACCCTAGATAAACACAAAATAGACAAACTCAAATGGACAGAGTGCCAAACAACTCAAAACTTTCTCTCAAAAACCCTAAAATATGCTAAAATGTTTTAGCAATTCTGTTACTTTATTTCTGCAGACCCAAACTGACCAGTTCTAGGTCCACAGAAATGTCAGTTTTTCTTTTTTTGATGTGACAGTTAAAAACATTCCCTAAGAATTAGTCTTTCCTCTCTCAAGCTAAAAGCTATTTGCATAAATCCAATTATGTACAAAACATCATTTTAAAATCCCAAATTGCCAGATCTTTTCTTTTTCAATTCAGCCGATAGAGAAACATTTAAGACAAAACACAGGTGTTCACACACATATACACAAATACAAACTTCTTTTCTAAGTCAATCAAGCTCCCATTATCGGGTCCCTGGGGAGGAAGCAAGGAAGAGAGTCATAGAACAGAAGTCATAGAAGGTTGGCTGGGTATACAAGGCTCCTTTGAATTTACACCTAGTCTTGGGGGTGGGAGGGTTGTGGTTTCAGGAGGAAGAGGGGGAGAGAGAATGAAACGTCCTCCTTTGGGGCTTCCTGCCCAAACATTTAATTCCTAAACATTTTGGTTTTTCATCCCATTCTTCCTAAAGGACTATCTTCCCGGGACACTAGATAAGTTTCTGGAGCCAGCTACCATACATTGTTCCTTTCCCAAGGTTCAGAGTATCTTATCCTCTTTAATGGAGGAGTCACCCCATCTTAATGAATAAAGTAACTGTGATAGCTGTCTCAAAAGATGGAGACAGTGTTCTAAAGAGTGAAGGTTGGCTGTGCCCCAAGGGCAGGTTTCTTTCTTCAAAAATCACGTGGTTTACAAGCAGTGGGATCATTTCTTTGTGAAACTAAGTTGGGGCCACCCTGGCATTGAAAGCCATGTAAGGTAATTTAGTAATCCTAAAGATATAGTTGGATTGAAAGTTTTTCCTCATTTATGATTTAGAATGTGAGGTCATTTGTCCTGGCTAATCAGGACAAACATGCAGCCTATAGGGTTAGGGTTAGCCCACACCCCTATATAAGTCTTGTCTGTTAACTGGGCCTTGCCTAACTACTTGTGGGAAGGGAGCCCTTTCTCGAAAGATTGTAATACAATTCCTTTCTGTTTTTACCTTGAGATATCTCCTTAATTTATTTATTTGAGCAGATGGTCTTGTTCCATACATTACTAAAGGAAAATGGGAGTTTAAATTCTCCTAATCTCAAAATCCCAATCATCTAGGGGGCTCACCAGTTCTTGGCAAAGTCATCTTACAGACTTGAACTAATTAGTGTCCTCTCCCTCCCCTGATTTCTTGCCCTATCTGGGTCAAGAACTTAACTGACTGATTTCAAACTTTTCTTAGAGTTAAATTAATCCTCTATCTTTGTTAGCCCACTTCTTTTTTTGTATTCTTCAAGTGTCTCTTGGGAGCTTATCTGATAGGAGTTCCTGAGCTAAGTCCAAGGGTGTCTGCCCAAGAATTCTATAGAGGAGAGACCCTTCATGAACAGGAAACATCCTAGAATAAGCCCTCACAAATGTGTGGGACAGTGACCCTTACCCAAATTAAAATCAGAGACTCAAGGTAAAAAGAAGAAAAAAAAGAAAAGAAAAAGGATTTTTATAATCTTGATGAAAAAAAGGCAACTCCCAACAGGCAAGGTGTCAGCAAAGGAGTGCAAACTGCAAAACACAAGATTATATAGACCCTAACTAGAAGCCCCCCCCCCACACACACACATACCTTTCCTTTCATTGGCTGGAGAGTTCTAATTTACCCAGGGACTAAATATTGACCCCTGAATACACTTTACCTAACAGGTTTTACTAATTACAAATCCTGACTTCTATCCATACAACACATTACCCTACAACTTTGTTCTCCTCAAGAAATTTGGATTGTACACTTTTCCTACTTATTGTAGTACATTTTTATGGTACAGTTAACTACTCCATTAGTATCTTTTTGAGTAGGGATTGTTCTGTTTTTTTTTTAATCTGTATCCAGTGTGATATAGATACAAAGTAGGTGTTTAATAAATGCTTGATTAACTGATTAATTCATTCTTTTTTTTTTTTAAGTGCTGCTCTAAACCTCTTCTTAACATAATTCTTAGTTATAGAATATAATAAGAATATAAACGTTTTTAGGATAAGGACTACTTGTATACTTCTCTCCATCATTCCATTAACAGGTAAAGCAACAATGTTTAAAAGATATATAGCTGACTGATCCTATAGTGAAATGTGGATCTATTGCATGTTGAACAGGAAATAGTAATCTCTTAATGGAAAAGTAATGGACTTAAAATGCAGATTAAGATGTATTTTCTGAAAAAATGGAAATCTGTTTGACCCCCCCCCCAATTTAGAAGTGAAGAAAAGGAGAAAGAAAGCTAGGAAAAAAGCAGCAGAAAAACAAAAAGGAAAAAAGGGTTGGCAAATCAGTTTTTTCTCTAAATTACAGAAGAGGGCAGCCTGAAGGAAAACAAAACAGGATAGCTTTGAAAGTTATATAAATCAAAATATCATCAAATTAATAACTACATTAATGAATTAATCTATAAACATCCAAGTAATGACATAGGCACTAGGAACAAAACAAAACAAAACAAAACAAAAAAAAAAAAAAAAAAAAAAACAACAAAAAAAAACAACAACAAAACAAAACAAAAAAAAGTGAAATGGTCACTATCCTTAAGTAGTTCACATTCTATCAAGGGAGACTAAATGGACATAACCAAGTAAATATAAAACAATTATAATGGTAGGGAGAGGGCTATCTCACCACTTGGTTGAATAAGGAGATGCAGCACATCCAGTGATGCCTGAACTGAGTTTTGAAGAACAGGAATCTAAGAGATAGGAATAAGCACATTTTGGACTTAAGGGACAGAGGCATTGAGTGCCTCTTCTACTATTACTCTACTGAGTGCAAAGACACTGAGTTATCAAATTATAAATATGAGAATTATAAAGGATTACTAGTAAATATTTCTAAATTTCATGCTATTTTCTTCATGCTTAATTTTTTTTGGGGGGGTGGGGGGGGACGCTGAGGCAATTGGGATTAAGTGACTTGCCCAGGTCACACAGCTAAGTGTTAAGTGTTTGAGGTCAAATTTGAACTCAGGTCCTCCTAATTCAGGACTGGTGCTCTAGCCACTGTATCTAGCTACCCCCTTAAAAAAAAATTTTTTAAATAAAAACTAATGGAATATTTGAATAAAAATGAATGGGCATTTTTTGCAGATCATTTTATGAAAGGAGCAAAAAGAATTTTGTTATAAAGGAGGCTATGGATGATAATGTCAAATAAAGTTTGAAAATCACTACATTGTTACTATTTTGAAATTCTTTAAGACTTTCTTCAAGAAATTACATATGTAACATTAGAGGTTATCCCAGCAAAATTCTTTCATTCTACAGTTGAGATTAAGTGACTTGGCAAATGTTACAAAGTTATAATTAGCCTGGGTGGAATTCAAAGCCAGATCTTTTGATTCCAAATTCAGAGATCCTTCCAAAACACCATAATATCTAATATTTCTTTGATTGAACAATTATTAGTCAATGAAAAATTTAAAATCTATTTTCATGACATCCTCTAAGAGCGGATCTGGACTAGATGAACACACTTAAGATTCAGAGCTACTTGATGGACCAGACCCAAAGATTAGTGATTAGATGAATATACTGAGGTCAACTTAGATGAAGGTTTTTAGTATAAGACATAACTCCATGATTCATCTGTTTAAAAGAAAAACCTTGGATAAAAGGTATAGATAGTGTATGGCTATCAAATTTGAAATCGAAAGGAAAACTAGCACAATAGTATTATAATGGAATTAAGATGCAATGAATCAATAGCATAGAACTGTGGGTAAATAAAAAAAATGTTAATAAAAATGTTTGCCTGGAGGGGAAAAAAACATCTGTCCTCAGACACTTACTAGCAGTTAAGACCTGAAGGGTTTCCCACAGTTTTCTTATCTGTAAAGTGGGGATAATAAGAGCATTTACTCACTAACACTGCTCTAGCCCAGTACCTGGAACACTGAAAGAACTGTCATTGTTGTTATAGCCTTTGAGCAAGGGTTCTTAAACTTTGTCACATGGACCCTTTTGACAATCCATTCTCAAAGTATTTGTAAATGCACAGGAAACCAATTATATTGAAATAGTTATATAATTAAAAAAAAAAAAAAAATCGAGAACCCCAGGTAAAGAACTCCTAGAGGAACTCTAGAGGAATTAGATTTCTAAAGGAATCCAAAGGGTTTTTACCACTTCTCAGGGATCCGGCACTTGTCAAGCATCTCTGACAAATTGTTATCAAGTCTCTGCCATAGTAGTTCCAAAAAAAGACCTCTTACCTCTTACCTTCCAACAAGGCCACTTGCATTACAGATAGAACTCTACAAACTTTTTATCTAGGATTTACAAAAGTGAAGTAAATGAGAGTTAAGATACTTTCCCCATCAAAGTGGAGTAGTAACTATTCAAAGTGCAGTTTACCAAACCACAGATGTGTATGATTCTACAAATTCATCTTAAAATAACTTTCTCCTATTTGCTTAAAATAATGGATATTTGAGAATAGCAAGTATGACCTTATCAACAAAATTGCAGAAATAATAATAATCTCAAATAATATAGCTTCTTCAGAAAGCTGGGAAACAATTTTTACAGTCAGTATTTCTGATAAAGGCCTGGTTTCTAAACTGTATGGAAAACTGAGTCAAATTTATAAGAATACAAGATATTTCTCAATTGATAAACGGTCAAAAGATGTTAACTGTTAGGATTTTTTTACAAGGTGATAAGTCACTGGAATGTATAGAGACAATTGATTTGATCCTACAAGATGTTATGGGCCAGAACTTGAAACAAGGTATTGAGTGGAATTGAGAAGACAATGATTAGGTCTAATTTAGCATTGATTTAATCCTACAACAAATAATGGTTTCCTAGTGATGAAATGATTGATGTATACTCAGTGTGCACCATATAAGCAAGAAACTCTCAGGGCCAAAGACACAGAAGATCACAATCCCACACTTTTGGAGGCAGAGTCTGATTCATTCCCTTGTCTACCTTCATGCTGGTTGGAAGCTTTGGATTCAGAGGGAGCTAGAGATTGAAGCTAGCTGGAAACATTCTGACAAGAAAAGATTCAAGATTTTGAAGGACACAATATAGGATCTGGACTTTAACTCCTAGCTGCATTTTGGGGATTACTGATAGTGGAAGTAAAACTAAGGCTGCCTCCCCAGAAGCTCCCCAAGAGATCTCCTCCCAGAGAACCATTACAATGTAGAGACAACAGATACAATTAATTATTTCCAGATTAAGAAATTGAAGCTACCTACAGTTAGTTGGAAAAATATTGTCTAAACCACTTTTAATTACAGATATGTGAAATAAGACAACTCTGAGGAATCACTTCATACTTCAATTTGGCTAAGATGACAGGAAAAGTTAATGAAAAATGTTAGAAAGAATGTGAGAACTGGAATTCTAACATATTATTAGTGGAGTTGTGAACTAATCCAGCTACCTTAGGGAGAAATTTAAAAATATGTGCAAAGGGCTATAAAACTGTGCACACTCTAATTCAGATTTCACTCTCTGGATGTGAAAGGCACTTGCCATCACAATTCTAATGGAACTCACCACATTATTGAAAAGTAACAAGTTTGATCATCACAATCTTGTTACTACTGTGTTCTTTGTACTTGGTTCTGTTCACTTTACTCAGCATCACTTCATGTAAGTTTTTTCAGGCTTTTCTGAAATCAACTTGCTTTTTCATTTATTGAATCTATTACAGAACAATAATATTCCAACACATTCACATACCACAATTTAGTCAGTCATTCCAATTGATGGGTTTCCATTCAATTTCTAATTTCTTAACACTCCAAAAGAGCTGTTACATTTTTGTACATGTGCATCTTTTCCCCTTTTTTATGATCTCTTTGAGTAACAGACTCAGTGATGACACTTTTGGATCAAAGAGTATGCAATTTTGTAGCCCTTTAAGGCATAGTTCCAAAATGTTCTCCAGAATGATTTCATCATTTCACAACTCCACCAACAATACATTGATGTCCTAGTTTTCTCACATGGCTTCCAACATTTATCCATTCTCCTCCACCTTGTCATTTTAGTCAGTCTCATAAGTGTAAACTTGTACCTCAAGTCCTAATTTGTATTTCTCTAATTAATAGTGATTTAAAACACCTTTAAATATGACTAGAGATGTCTTTATTTTCTTCATTTGAAAATTGTTTATTCATATTCTTTCACCATTTGATTCGGGAATAGCTTGTATTCTTATAAATGAGGCAATTCTTTATATATTTTAGAAATGAGGCCTTTATCAGAAATTCTGGATGTAAAAATTTTCCCAGGTTTCTATTTCCCTTCTTATCTTGGCTGCCTTGATTTTGTTTGTGCAAACCTTTTTAAATTTAATATAATTAAAATTATCCATTTTGTATTTCATAATATTCTCTATTTTTTTCTTAGGTCATAAATTCCTTCCCTCTCCACAGATCTGACAGGTACCTTTGTTTTCCCAATTTGCTTATAGTATCACCCTTTGTCTTTAATATAACTTTAATCTTGGTATAGGGTGTTAGGTATTAGTCAATACTCAACTTCTGTCATGCTACTTTCCCAGCAATTTTTGTCAAATAGTGAGTTCTTATCCTAGAAACTGGAGTCTTTGGGTTTGTCAAACACTAGATTGTTATCGCTACTGATCCACTACTCGTTCTTAGCAAATATGAAATGATTTTGATGACTGCTGCTTTATAATGTAGTTTTAGTTCTGAAATAACTAGTCCACCTTCCTTTGCATTTCCCCCCCATTAATTCCCTTCAAATTCTTGACGTTTTGTTCTTCCAGATGATTTTTTTTTTAGCTCTATATAATAATTTCTTGGCAGTCTGAATAAATAAATTTAGGTACAATTGTCAATTTTATTATATCAGCTCAGCCCACCCACAAACACTTCATATTCTTCCATTTAGCTCTTTTAGAAAGTTAGAGTGAAAAGTATTTTGTAACTGTATTCATATAGTTCTGTCTTAGCAAGTAGACTCTCAAATATTTTAAATTATCTACAGTTATTCGAAATGGGATTTCTCTATCTGTTACTGCTGGGCTTTGTTGGTAACACACAAAAATGTCAAATGATTTATATGGGTTTTTTATATTGTGTTAATTGAGTAATTTTTTAGCTGATTCTCTAAATATACCATCATCTGCAAAGAGTGATAGTTTTGTTTCATTATCTACTCTAACTCCTTCTATTTGGTTGTGTTTTCTTACTGCTAGAACTAACATTTCCAGTACAATATTGAATAATAGTAGTGATAATGGGCAACTTTGTTTTACTCCTGATCTTACTGGGAATCCTTCTAACTTATCCCAATTACATAGAATGGTTTTAGACGATGCAACTTATTCTAAGTTAAACTTCATTCATTCCTGTGCTCTCTAGTGCTGGGTTTTATTTTTTAATTAGAAATGAGCACTTGTCAGTGCTTTTTTTTTTTTTTTTTGGGCAGCTATTGGATAATTATGATTTCTGTTAGTTTGGTTATTGATATGATCCATTATGCTGACAGTTTTCCTGACATTTAATTAGCTTTGCATTCTTAGTATAAAGTTGATTCCCTTTGCTAATATTTTATTCAAGATTTTCCTATCAACATTCATTAGGAAAATTGGTCCACTTTTTTTTTTCTTTGTTTGGGCTCTTCCTGGTTTAGGTAACAGCACCATATCTGTATGATAAAAGGAATGCTAGGGCTTCTCATATTTTTCCAAATAGTTCATATAGTATTGGAATTAATTGTTCTTTAAACGATTTACTTGTTTCTTTTCTTTTCCTTTTTTTTTTTTTTTGGCTGAGGCAATTGGGGTTAAGTGACTAGCCAAGGTCACACAAACAGGAAGTGTTAAGTGTCTGAGGCGCCATATGAACTTAGGTCCTTAAGTTCTTGACTTCAGAGCTGGTGCTCTATCCACTATACCACCTAGCTGCCCCTAGAATTTACTTGTAAATCCACCTTCTCCTTGAGATTTTTTTCTTAGAAAGCTGCTTAATGGCTTGTTCAGTTTCTTTTTATAAAATGGAACTATTTAAATAAATTATTTCCTCATCTGTTGATCTGGGCAACTTACATTTTCTCCAAAGGTCTATCACACCTAACTTTTCTAAAATTCTACTCGCCTCCTTAACGCCTTTTTTCTTTATTTTTTGCTCTCCCTTCTATTATACTTCCTTTTTCCTTTCCCCTTTCCCCTCCCATTTCCCTATAGGGTGAAATAAATTTCTGTATCAAACATCCAATGAGATTTAGGTTCAAACAATGCTCATCCCTCCTCTCTCTTTCTTTCTCTTAACTCTTCATGTGACATAATTTTACCCCATCTTATTTCCCCTTTTCTCTTCTTCTAGTACAATCCCTTTGTTCACCCCTAATTTATTTTTTTATATCATGAAATTAAAATTAACTTACATTCAAACCCTCTAAGTTTCTGCCCTCTTCTAACTGCCCTGACAAAAAAAAAAAAAAAACTAGATTTTTTTCTTTCTTGTTTACCTTTTCAATGTTTCTCTTGAGTCTTGTATTTGAAGATCAAGTTTTCTGTTCAGTTCTTGTCTGTTCATCTGAAATTACTGAAAATCCCCTATTTCATTGAATATTTTTTCCCCTGAAAGATAATGCTTAATTTTGTTAGATAGTTGATTTTTGGTTGTAGTCCAATCTCCTTTGCCTTCTAGAATTTCATATTCCAGGGTCTCCAATTTTTCAATATGGAAGCTGCAAAGATAGTTAATCTATTTGATTTGTTTCTTTCTGGCTGCTTGCAGTATTTTCTATCTTTCACCTGATAATTCTGGAATTTAGCTACAATATTCCTTAGTTTTCATTTGAGTCTTAGGTGGTGATCGCTGTATTCTTTTAAATTACTATTAGCCCTCTGCTTTTTGGCTATCAGAGTTGTTTTCCTTGATGATTTCTTGAAAGATGAATCCATGCTTTTTTTTTTTTTAAATCATAGCTTTCAGATAGTCCAATATTTCCTAAGATTGTTTCTCATGTATCTATTTTATTTTTTTCCCTAATTTTTCAGTTTTGTTTGATTCTTGCTATCACATCAAATCATTCACTTCTATTTATCCAATTCTAATTTTTAGCAAATTATTTCCTTCAGTTACCTTTTGTACCTTTTTTTATAGTCAGCCAATTGTACTTTTAAAGAATTTGTTTTGATCAGTGCATCCCCCCTCCCCCATTTTACTAATTTTACATTTTAAGGAAGTTATTTTCTTTTTCCATTTCAAATTTAATTTTTAAGGAGTTGATTTCTTCAATCAATTCTGTGCTTCCTTTTCCAAACTGTTCCAAACTTCCATAATTCTTCTGCATAGCTCTCATTTCTCCCTCTCCCTTCCCCCCCAATCTCTCTTTTAAGATCTTTTGAAGTCTTTCAAGAGAGGCTTTTGAGTTTGAAATCAGTTTATATGCCCCTGTGAGGCTTCAACTAAGGTTATTTTGCCTTTATGGTCCTTTTCTGGGTTAGTGTTCTGATCTTCCCTGTCTCCATGTAGCTTTCTATGTTCAGAGTTATTTTTGGTTTTTTGTTCATTTGTAAAAATTTGAGCTCTGATCCTAGGGCATAGGGAAGATTGTCTCAAGTACTTTTGCAGGGGTTCAAGGACCTCTCACTGACTACATTGGGGCTGGTGGTCCTGCAAACTTTCTCATTGTACTGGGAGGGCCAGGATAAGTCTAGCCTGTTATGCTGGGTGGGATGGGAGTAGAGAGATTGCAATTTGACTTCTGTGGTTCTATTGGAGGCCTCACAGCTAGTCTGCTGATACAGTGGTCTTCTGAATCAGGACTGAACACAGCTGTACTTTAGCTAAGAACCTCCTGTTAAGATTCCCTGCAAGCCTCATCTCACTGGGTCTCCCGGTGTTGCACTTATTCTGGACCACATTCCTTCCTGCCCAATTGTGATAGACCTTTTCTGAAATCTTTCCAAGACATTTTAGGCTGGAAAATTATTACAATCTGAATGTATGCTCTGTCATTCCAAAATCCATTCAGAGCTTGATCTAACCTTAATTAGGGAAGCTCGGGAAAGCTCAGGGAATATCCTATCTACTCTTTGCCATCTTAATTCTGCATTACCTCCCCCCCATTATCAACATTTTAAAGAGGAAAATGTTAAATCTCACAAAGTAAAGTGATTTTCTGATACTCATAGAATTAATCAGTTTCACAAGCAGGCCTTCTTAAGCACTCAAAGCTCTATCTACCAGGCAATACTACTAATAAAAGGTACAAATAATTATCTAGGTAGGGCAGTGGATAAGAGTGCCCAGCCTGGAGTTAGGAAGACTGAGCTTTATGAGTTCCAATATAGTCTCAGATTTGTAGGAAACCCTGAGCAAGCTATTTAACCTGTTTGCTTCAGTTTCCTTATTTATAAAATAGAGAAGGAAAGAGCAAACCACTTTAGTATTTTTGACACCAAACTGGGTTACAAAGAATCAAACACAACATCAAAATAAATGAACAACCACCACCAAGGAACAAAATTGATATTCTAAAAGTTATTCTTAACCCGGTCTCTAGAAATCTTGATGGGAACTTCAGAAGATGGAAAAGATAACTCAATCATAGATTTTGTGACAGTCAAGAGAAAACAAGAAGGAATATCTCATATGTACCTTATTATCTTCAGAAAAACAGATTCTGAGTACAAAAAATGGTTAATATTTGATAACCTAAAGTTCCACTAGAAAAATCAGTCAATGAGGGAGGAGAATCACAAGAATTCCTGAGACAAAGTAAAACAAGAGGAAAAAAGGAAGTTGTTCGAAAACAACAAGGTCAATAATAGGCTCACTAAATTGCAGAATGAACTAAGGTAGGCAAAAAAAAAAAAAAAAAAAAAAAAAGCTAAGGAAAACAAAAACATTTTGGTCACAGTAAAGATAAATAAGTAAACATTTAGTAAGCACATGTGTCAGATCCTGTTTTAGTTTTACAGGGTACACAAGAAAAAAAAAATTCCTGGTGTCAAGATCCCAAAGAAGCAATAGATACATATATAACTCTGCAAAATGAAGGGTCTTTTTTTTTTTTGGAAAAAGTAGTTGGGAGGAATCAAAAAAGGCTTCAATATAAGATGATGGTAGAAGTCAATCTTGAAAGGAAGTAAAATTCTAGGAGATAGAGATGAAGAGGGAGCAAATACAGTTCCAGGCATGGGTGAAAGCCATTGCAAAGGCAGTTTTGTGAGACTGTGTGTATGTGAAGAATACAGAAAAGGCCACATGGAGTGAGAATGGGAGAAATATGCATAAGGAAGTTGCAAAGTAGATGAGATAAATGCTGCAAAGGGCTTGAAGAGATATGGAGAGAGACTTGAGGCAGAAGTCAATTAGGAGGTTATTATAAGTCTAGGTGAAAGATAATAAGGACCTAAATTATGGTAATTGGCTCTACAAGTAATTTTTAAAAATGGAGACATGTGAGAACATAAGTTCTGTTTTGAATGTGTGGTGTTCAAAAAAACATTCAAGATATTTTGTTCAAAATGGAGATGCAACTACAGCTCAAAAGACTGTTGAAAGAGAAGAGGAGGGGCAGCTAGGTGATGCAGTGGATAGAGCACCAGCCTTGAATTCAGGAGGATCCAAGTTCAAATCTGGTCTCAGACACTTAACACTTCCTAGCTGTGTGACCCTGGGCAAGTCACTTAACCCCAGCCTCGGGGAGGGGGGGGGGGAGAAAGAAAGAGAAGAGAAGAGGAAAAGCTCTAAGAGAAGTTAAAGTTTAATGAACCAGCAAGGAGTCATCAGACAAATAGAAGTAAAAAGTAATATCAAATACTGCAGAAAAGTCAAGAACTATTAAGACAGGTATATTTGATTTGGAAATTAGAAATTCATTGTTAATTTTGGAGCCAATAGTTACAGTCTAGAGATAGGGTCAGAAGCCAAAAGACAAGGAATGCAAACAGCTTTTTCTAGAAGTTTGTCTATGAAATGAAGAAGAAATAAGATGACAGCTTTAGAGGATGGTAAGGTTTTTCTGGACATGGAAAATTTGGAAGAGTTTGTAAACATCAAGAAGGGACAAAGAAACCAAAGATTAGAATTAGAAAGGAGATGGCTAAGAGGATGAAAATCAAAGGTACATATAGAAAGGATTGGTCTTGGTAAAAATAAATGTTACCTCTTCCTCAGACTGAAGGGAGGAAAGATTGGGAGATGATGCCAAAGAGCTCTGAACTAAAAAGAAAGAGAACAGAGGGACCTCATGGCAAATGACATCTATTTCCTCAGTATGAGAGAGCAGAGTCCTGAACTAAGAGGGTAAAAGGAAGAAATAGTACAGAAACTTGAGAAGTGATTTGTCTCATTTTGAAGAAAAATGAAGTCACAGTTTGAAGACTCTCTATGGGATGGGGAATAGAAACTCAATTTAAGAGGGGTAAAAGGACTACCTTGTTGTGGTAAGGGTCCAGTTGTGTTTAAATAATAAATCTGAAGTACACCTAGAAGGCTCAACAGAGTGATTTCATCAAGATCTCTCAATCTCTTCAACAGCATGTGATGTGAGTAGATGTGGAGGGCCAGAAATCTGAAAAGCTGTACTTAAATCTAGGTCAGCAAGGTACTAAATTCACTTAGTACTTAGTATGATGATATAATGGTTGCATGCTCAGTGTGCTGTAGTGATGTAATGGTACTTAAGTATTTAAAGGCTGGGACAACTGGGCACTCTCAGCCACAGACACAAGATGCCATACTCCAGAGGTCATCTCTGACCAGCCAAATGAAAACTCTCCTGCGCCTCCTTTACTCCTCCACGAGGGACTCGGGCTGATCCTGAGGTCCTCCAGAAAGCTAGCCTGGACATTACAAGTAGCAACAAGAGAAGGTGATGGCGAAAGTAACCCAGGTTGGGCAATGGCTAGAGACAATAGGACAAAGGAATAAAGAATTCAAGAATGGAAGGCAATATAAAGTTGTGTTATGGGTGAACTTGAAACAAAGGATTCTTACAAGGTACTAAATCAATAGAACTGTTTGAGCCAGTGGAATTGGAGAAACATGGGAAGACTTGTTTTAACTAACGGAAAGTAAAGAAGAAAGCAGGATAATATATATGATTTCAATAACGCATGACAATTCTGGATGACATAGAATCAGCTATAATAACAAAGATTGGTTGATTATATTAAAAATACACTTCTTTCAGCTCTATCAAGAAATGGCAAATTCTAATGTTATATATTCTGTCAACTAAATGATGTATCAATTGGTTCTGACTTAGAATTTGAATTAATCGTCTCTTACCTGTGTTACAAGAGCTACCTAATTCATCTCCCTTGCCTCAAATTTTCTCCTCCCCAATTCACTTACCTCACAAATATTCTTTCAAGATAAAGAAAAGATTTAATAACTATACCACACTTCAGCTCTATAAGTCCTGTGGCTCCTTATTGCTTCTATGGTAAAATACAAACTCCACTATCATTTAAAATTTTCACAATCTAATTCCAGCCTCCTTTTCTCCTTAATCTACTTACCGTACTACCCCTTCAAATACAGTTATTCTCCAATTAAAGAATATTTTGTTTCTCATACAAGGCACTCCACTGCACATCTCCAAGCCTTTCAGATTGTCCTTCACATTCTTAGGAGTATACTCCCTCTTCCTCCTCCTCCTCCTCTTCCTCAAGATAATCTCCCACACTTGCCAAGCATTTACTTTTTTTTTTTTTTTAAATTTCCTTACATGTCTATGCATATTTGTTTCCCACTTCCTACCCCCAGCCACAACAAAAGGCAAGATCTGGTTTTGCAATGTAGATTTTTAAAAAGATGACTTCCAAGCTTCCTTCCATTTCTTCTATGATATTCTTCTTTACATTTACATCTCTTATGGTTCTCCCTTCTCTCTCCATTGGCACAGACACCACCTAATCATTGTTCATCTGTATTATTGTAAAAGCCTGTTCCTCCTCAAGTCTGTCCACACTCATCCTCCCAGACAGACAGCTGCCAAATTGTTTTTCCAAAACCGAGATCCATCTATATCACTTCCCACTCAATAAATTCAAATGATTTTCCACCTACTTTAGAAAAACTATCAAGTCCTCTGCTTGGTACATTATAATTAGAATTCCTTTTGTGTTGAATTGGACTAAAAAAATGATGATGTAAAAATTTTTGAAATCTGTGATTCTATTTTTTAAAGCCCAACTACTAAGTAACTACCATTCACTACTAACCTATATGCCAACTTTATGAGAATAATCTATTAAAACATCAAGACCATGATGATGAAAAATGGAATGAGTGGGCTTTTCTGAACAATATTGTACAACACTTGATTGACTTTTAAAAAACACAAAACAAGCAGATGATGGGATAAAGGCAGGGACTCAATAGAACTCTCCACAACTCCTCTAAATACTTTTAAACAATGACTCTAAACAAAATTTAGAGCATCAGAAGCCAAAGCTATTGCACCAGGGTCACAAGTGTAGTCCTGGCCCCAGCAAACCAGAAGTGAGTCTTAAGCTGTCTGAATCAGTGGCAGCTTCAGAGGTTCCAGACCTCTCAGCTCCCAATCAACAAGAATAATATGGAAAATTGTCACAGTATTATCTGTGACAATTTCACAACATGGAATTGTCTGTGGGTGGTGAGGGGAGCCCCAGAAAACCAGGATCCGGCCTTGGGAGTCACTGAATCAGCAGTGGTGGCACCAGGAGCATCAGGAGTAGCTTCTAAAGGTTTCAGGTTGAATAGTTGGTCAGAAGATTACTGGAGTCTCTTTGTTATACTGAGGTAGGATTCTATTGCTTTGTCCATACATGGAACAGTCCTGGCTCACAGTCCCAGGGCAAGGAAGAGCACTAGCACACTAGAACTTATAAGGCAGAGTGGATGGGGGAATCCTCCTCACAGTTCCAAGATAAAGGAAAAAAAAAAAATGCTTGTGGTCACTTACAGACCAGAAGAGTAGCAAACAGACTTCTCTTTGGATCACACCACCTTGGAACAATTGAAAACATACAAGTTCCTAGAAGGATCTCCAAAAACAACTGCACAAACCCCCTGAAGATTGGAAGATTTCAAAGAGTTAAAAATCAGGTAACAGGCTGGGGGAAAATGAGCAAACAGAAAAAGATCCTAACCACAGAAAATAATTATGATGACAAGGAAGATCAAAACACAAAAATGGATTTTGTACAGTCAAACAAAACATCATCCTAATATCTCTCTCAGCCCCAACCCTGACAAAAGTGCTTACTATTTATTTATCCTACTTGATTGATGTTCTTTGGGAGAAGCAGTAAAAGATTTAACACTATTCAACACTTCTGATTACTGAGACACAAAAAAGAAAAATGATTCAGAAAGTTGTTTTTCCCACTGTGACAGTATCTAAACAGAAAAGGGATTTCTCAAAGCTTAAGAAGGTCATTTTATGTAGGGTCTTCTTTGCATACATTGTACTGATGGCACCAAGTCCAGAAACATTGCATATAACCTAGATACAATATATGTGTGTAAAACCAATTTTCTTGTTGGACGTTAAGTATTGGATTCCGAAGGGTGGACTCAGACCCGTAATTATTGAAAGTGCCATTCTATTTTACAAAGACAGTTCAGCCAGTATTCCTTCCCTTTTACAATTAGTTTTAAGTCATTTCACTACTATCCCAGATATTTGTACTAATGTAATAGCTCTGAGTTTCTCCATCCAGATTCATATTTTAGTCTGAACAATGGATAAGACCATATTTTAAAGTGGTTATGGATCTTATTCGGGCAACTCTGCAATGTTAATTGTATTTAGGTTATATTGTAACACATGTAAAATGTATGGGATTGCCTGTCATCTAGGGGAGGGGAAAATTTGGAAAAATGAATACAAAGGATAATGTTATAAAAAAAAATTATTCATGCATTTATACTGTCAAAAAAAATTTATAATTATAAAATTAAAAAAAAAAAAATGTCAGAGACTTAGGACATGACAGTGGGAATTAGGGTAGCAGTCAGTAGAGAGACTCAGAATCTGATGAATAAGGTAAATATCAAGACATGAGTAAAGAGACTATAAGATTTCCAAAATATGGGGAGAGAATAAAAGAAGATACTGGATAATATTTTATATATGGGCAATTTATTCATAATTTTCTGAGTGAACAGAAAGGTGGAACAATGATTAGGAACACATTTACAATGCCAGGCAAATGCAAAGAATATAGGCTATTTTCAAATATCTGATAAGATCACAGAGATGGACACAGAGAAAAAATACTATAATTGTAATCTCACTGACAGAAAAACTTCTAGATGGGGTAACTGTCTACTAATATAGGTTAACGCTTTATAATTTTAAAGAGTTTTATAGCTCACATAAAGGTTGAATAATTCAACCAGGTTTCTACAACCAGTATATACACGTGTATATATGTGTATATGTATGTGTATATTTATACGTATATAAATATATGTATGTACGCAGGTATATATGCACACTATATATGTATATGTATGTATGTGGGAATAGGTGTGTATGTATATGCTTGTGTATATCTCAGAGATAAGACCTGAACTTGTCTTTGTGATCCTAAAGTCTGCTTTTTATCCACTATGCCATGCTTGCTCTCAGATAAAAGGCTAAGAAAATACATGGATCCTGATCTCATAAACATTATACACTTCCAGGGAACTTTTACTGCTAGTATAAGCACAATGGTTATTTAGTTATGTTTTTATTTTACTTTATATTTTTTTCTAAGACC
This sequence comes from Sminthopsis crassicaudata, assembly GCF_048593235.1. Classification (NCBI taxonomy): domain Eukaryota; kingdom Metazoa; phylum Chordata; class Mammalia; order Dasyuromorphia; family Dasyuridae; genus Sminthopsis; species Sminthopsis crassicaudata. The sequence continues at coordinate 58,767,331 of NC_133617.1, read as the reverse complement.
AACCATAAAAGATACAGTTTATTAATAATACTTGTTTTCTTGGATGTATTTGTAATTGCTACAATGCTCAAAATATAAAAGAGAAATTTCTTTCCATCTGTTAAAAAAAAAAAAAAAACAGCTTATGGATACATAAAAATCCATTTTAATTTTAAAATTTTTAAAGAAATTGTTTTAAATATAGCTACTACATAAAACTGAATTCCTTTACTGTCAGTAAATGCTAAAATTTAATGTGTGTGGTTTTTTTTTAAATTAAGTCAGCATGGCTTTGCTGAAGGACATCTGGCCAACTGCAAATTCAGATTAGTGCCACAGTCACTAGGCCACTGAAAAATGTCAACTGTAGAAGGACTTTTAATCTTTTGAGGTTAGGGACTCCTAGTAGTACTAATATCTTCCTTAAACCCACCCTCCTCAAAACCCATAAAGTACAATACAGAATAAAAAGTACTGAATTTGGAGTCAGATGATTTACACTTGAATGCTCTATTTTCTATCTCAGTGTTCTTTGGCAAGTCATAACCCTATATGTCCTTTTATCTATAAAATGAGGATGTTGATATATTTTTGCCATATTTAGCATATATTGGATTACTTGCCATCTAGGGGAGGGGAGGAAAAATTGCAACACAAGGTTTTACAAGGTTTAATGTTGAAAAATCATCCATGCATTTGTTTTGAAAATAAAATAAAGTGAACACGTTGAACTAGTTCTCTTAGGTCTCTTTCATCTCTATGAGGAACAAAAACTACATGCAATTTTAACTCAACCACAGTACACTATTGAGTTATTCTATACCAGTTCTTATCCGGTAGCACGGATATGAACAAAGAGTTCTCAAAAGACCAACAAAGTACTCACAAACACATTAGGGAAAATGCTCCAAAAATCGATCCAAGAGAAAGGCAAATCACAATCATCAATGTTGAAAGGACTGTGAAAAGACAGGCACAATAAGACATTGTTGCTGAACCTATGAAATAGTACAATTTTGGAAAGATAAAGTTAATACAACATCCACAGTCATTGAAAGACAAGACTCCATTACTGGGCTTTATACACCAAAGAGGACATTGATTAAAAAAAAAAAAAAAAAGTCCCTATATATTCCAAAATATTTATAGCACTTTTTTGTGATAGCTAAGATTTGGAAACAAAAAAGATGCCCATCAATTGGGTAATATATATGTTGTACATCAATTAAAAATTACTGTGCTGTAATAAATGATGTGTCAATAACAATATTGTACAATGATCAACTATAACTTGCTTAACTCTCCCCAGCAATACAATGATACAAGAATTCCAAAACTCATCATGATGGAAAATGTGGCCCACATTCAGACTGCAACATTGTAAATGGAAAAAACAACTATAAAACAAAAGATTAAAAGTAAATGTAACAAAATTATTAAGATCAAGCATGATCCAGGATGCAGAGATATGAGAAAACACCTTCAACGTATCCTTTTATGGAGGTGGGAGATCCATAATTGTTAAAACATTGTATATAATTTTGGTTTTTCTATATAATTATGAAGCCAGGTTTTTTTTGTCCTCTCCAAAAAATCTGTCATACGGAAAGCTTTTGAAGGGCTTAGAGAGAATATATAAAATAACATGGTAATATAAGAAACAGAAAATATTTGTCTTTTTTAAAAATGGACACACTAGCCCAAGGTTAAAAAAAAAAAAAAAAGTTCAACTGATAAAGTATCAAATGTTTATAGCAGACATATAGCAGGACAACAGCACAGATAAATAAATGATCAACAAGAACTTTAGTCCTGGTTTGATCAACATCTGTACAAAACTGATCAAGGGAAAAAAACTCATCAAAAACAGGTAAAAAAAAGTCCAATCATTCAGTGCTGTACATAGTAATCTCTGCTTTGGAATATTGGACCAGAACCAAGAGCAAAATAATTTATAGATTTCTATATGACAAATTACCTGCTGAAACACAGGGGTGGCAGATTATTTTTAAAGCCATTTCTTTCAAAATGAATTGATAACTGGGTAATACAGCAAGGTTGTGCTGTCTTATTTAATGTTTAATCATGTGAAACAACTAAACAAACGGAAGAAATTTGGTCTAATTTAAAATAAAATTTTTAATAGAACAAATGATTAATTCTAGATGGCAAGTAGTCTAATATATGTTAAATATGTTAAAATATATGTCAAATCCTATATATATATATATATATATATATATATATATATATATATATATATATATATATATATATATATATATATATATATATATATATATGTGTGTGTGTGTGTATACACATACACGCATAGTTACCTTGTACAAGAAAAATCGGATAAAGGAAAAAAAAATCTGAGAAAGAAAACAAAATGCAAGCAAACATCAACAGAAAAAGTGAAGATGTTGTGTTCCACACTCTGTTCCCACAGTCCTCTCTCTGCATGTAGATGGCTCTCTTTATCACTGAACAATTGGAATTAGTTTGAATCATCTCATTGTTGAACAGAGCCATGTCAATAAGAGCTGATTATCATACAATCTTCTTGCTACCGTGTATAATGATTTTCTGGTTCTGCTCATTTCATTTAGTATCAGTTCATGTATATCTTTCAAGGCCTCTCTGAAATCATCCCGTTGGGTGTTTCTTACAGAACAATAACATTCATATACCATAACTTATTCAGGCATTCTCCAAATGATGGGCATCCACTCAATTTCCAGTTTCTTGCCACTAGGAAAAGGACCACCATAAACATTTTTACACATGTGGGTCCCCCTTCCTTCCTTTAAGATCTCTTTGGGATATAAGCCCAGTAGAAACACTGCTGGGTCAAATGGTATGCACAGTTTTATGACTTTGAGCATAGTTCCAAATTGCTCTCCAGAATGCTTGGATCACAGGATCCAACCACATTCTGGATCCGTTCACAGTTCCACCAACAATGTGTGAGTGTTCCAGTTTTCCCACATACCCTCCAACATTTGCACGTACTGATCTTAATAAAAGCACTATTGGTGCATGGAACTTTGAACTTAAACCAACACTTTTGGAAAACAATTTAAAATTTATCAGTTCATATAAATCTACCCATATTTCTCTGAATTCCTTCTATCTTTTCTTAGAGCTTAATAATAAAGTATAATAATATTCTATTATACTCTCATATCATAATTTGTATAACTACTCTTCAATTGATGGTCACTACCTTAGTTTTGCTCACTTGACTGTATATAAGTTTTTGGTGGTTTTTTTTTTTTTGTGTGTGGCAAGAAAGAATTAGAAACTAAGGCAAGTTATACAATATGTTGTAAAAACAAATTACTCAGAAAGGCATAAGAACTGTAATCAACCGAATGACCATTAATTGTAGAATATTATGAAGTATTCTATCTGCCTCCTGACAGAAAGATAATAGAGTCAGAATATGCAATCACATACTACTTTTTGATTTGGATGATTCAGAAATGTTTTGCTTGACTCTAAATATTAATCATAAGAGTTGTGTTTCTTTCCAATGAAAAGTGGATAGAAAATAGATGTATACTCATTGAACAATTTTTTTGGGGTAGTGGTGGTAAATGCTAGACCCATTAGTACACTAATTAATGTTACAATTCTTTTTTTCCTTGAATCTTTAGGTTTACTGAATTATCATATCATCTACAAAAAGCAGTGGTTTCTTTTTCTTGTCCTATTGTTATAGCTACCATTTCCAACACTACTCAAATAATAGCAGTGATAGTAACTCTTGCTTTATCCATGATTTTATTAGAAAGATCTGTAGTTTATCTCCATTACATATATCTTGGCTCTTAAGGAAAAGTCCATCTATGCCTTTATTTTTAATGCTTTTAACAGATGTCTATTGTATTTTGTTAAGTTCTCCTTGTTTTGCACCTATTAAAAAACTGATGGTTGGATTTTTTTTTTTTTGGTAAATCCAACCTGGCCTTGGCAGTTAGTCTTTTTAATAAGTTCCCATATTATTCAATAAGCATTTAAGGGATGTAGGTTTCTCCTCTGGTTTTATCCTCTACTTTGTCTCTCTCTGGCTTAGAAATCATGACTCTGTATTATAGAATAATTTGGTAGGATCCTTCCTTTTTCTATTTTTGGAAATCATTTACAGAATACTGAAAGTAAATGTTCTTCATAGGTGAATCTATCTGATTTTGGGGTTTTTCCCCTTTTTCTTTTCTGAAACTATTATTTCTTCATTTTTGTTCTATTAAATCTGGCATTTTGCATTTTTTGCAAATTCATATTTATTTATACACTGAGTTATTTACTATTAAGTAATTGGGCCAGTTTCCTAATTTCTTTTGCTTCATTATTTATTATGAATTACTTTTGTATTCAGAATTTGATTACAAATTAGGTTTGGTTTTTTTCCCCCAAAACAAAAATACTTGGACTAGGCATAAATTCTCTTTTTGGATTTTTAGAATTTCTCCAGTGACATTCTTGAATTATTCAAAGAACTCTCCAGAATGTGGATTGACTAGATCCCTCTATTATTGATAAGGGTAATTAACCTACAGTCCTTGAACTTATTTTTAAAAGAAATCTTTAAGATAGTGAGTGGTCAATTAACCTCTAAAGTGTCAAAAATTGGCTAATATTTTAGAGCAGACTCAGTGCCACTTAGCTAACTGGAAATACAAATACAAGCATAAAGAAAAACAGTTACTGACCTCAACATCAACATATTCTAATGAGAGAAAACAACACATAAAAAGAAACTGAAAAGCTAAGGGCCAGAAGGTTGCCAGACCACAGAGGCATATATTCCAGAGAGTCAAGACCCTAACTCAAAGAGAAACAAGGTAAGTCTAGCCTGGATACTTTAAATAGAGGTTATGAGAAGAACTAGCCAATCAAAGAAAGGGACCTCAAGGCAGAGTGAACTTCCAGGGTGAGCATGATGGAGGGTGTCAGGAGGTAAATTCAAGGTAATTCTAGTCCTATCTAGGCTGGATAGAGAGCAAGACATTAGAAAGAACTTTTGCCCTAGGGAATTTGTATGCTATATATGCTTGGTAAGGGAATGGGAGGGGGAGGGAAGGATGGGGGGGGGGGGCTGAAACCTGTGGTTTGTGGTTTGGCAGAATACAAGTAAAGATAAGAAAAAAGGAGCTAATTTGTGGAGGGAAAGTACCCAATCAGCAAAGACTTCAAAAGTTTATCTGAGCATTCTCAGGAAAATAAGAATTCTAGATGGTAAAAATTATGCATTCTAGGCAGGGTCACATTTGCAAATGTGGAGAGGGAGGAACAAAGCTGTAAAGTGAACATAATGGAGTATATAGAAGGAAAGTGACCTGTATATGGCCACACTGAAAGTCACCAAGGGCTCACTTTATAAATTCCTCTCTTTGAGAAGTAACCTGAAGGGTTGTCAAGTTAAATAAACAAGCCTTAATTTGCCAGAGTAGCTGTCTGTGGAGGACGGATTTGAAGGAAGACAAAGGAAGACAGGGAAGGTAGGAAATGAAAATGAAAGGAAGAATTCTAGGCATGGAAAATAGTAAATAAAAATGCAAGGAAATGAAATGTCTAGTATGAAGAAAAGAAGGGAGACCATGATCATTGAATCACAGAGTAAGTACAAGGAAAGTAATGCCAAAAAAAAAAAAAAAAAAAAAAAAAAAAAGGAAAGATATGAAAGGGCTAGTTTATGAAAGGCTTTAAAAGTTACCCAGAGAATTACATATTTGGTCGTGAGGGCAATGGGGACCCACTGGAATTTACTGCATCAGGTGTGTAACTCATTCAGACTTGTTCTTCAGAAAGATTACTTTGATAAATGAGTGCAGTATGGACTACAATATGTCAGCAAATTAGTCAATAAACATTTACTTAGAGATTATCATGTGCCAGACACTGCTAAGTAAACATTGGGGGATAGAGAAGAAAGGCAAAAGAACCTGCTCTCAAGGAGCTCACAATCTAATAGAGGAGACAACATGCAAAAGCTATTTGCAAACAAGATTAAATTGGAGATAGAGAAAAAACACTAAAATTAAGAATCAAGAAAGGCTTCTTGCAAAAGGTAGTACTTTTGAACAAAGTTAGAGAAGCTGGGATGTTGAGATGAGAAAATAGAGGACTGCCAAGTATGGGAAGTAATCAGAGTAACTTCCAGGAGTCTGAAGATGGATGGAGTATCTTGTTTGAGGTACAGCAAAGGGAACAGTGTCTCTTGATAGAATACAAGGCCGATTTTGCTTTGTTTGGGGGAGAGAGGAAAAGGGTAAACGAACTGATGGAGGGAGAACAACCAGTCACAGCTATTTTAATAGTCTAGGCATGAAATGATACCCTTATTGCACCAGGGTAGTGTTATAGGACAAAAAGAGAAACTAGAAGATAGAATTGACTAGAGTCTAGACTTAACAAATTTGATATGGAGGGAAGGGGAATGTAAGAATGAGGAGTCAAAGATGATCAACTCTGCCAAATTAGGTCAAGTCTATAACTGGATGGCTTCAGTACTGGAAAGAATTTAAAACTCATATAAATGTTCATTACCTACAAATTTCATGTTAAGAGTAACCACGTTCTCCCATCCCTGGGCTCCTTCACTTGTTTGTACTCCAAAGTTGCAATACCACACAAGGAATCAGGATCTGAGTTAGCGTCTAACAGTTCCATTACTTATTGACTGGGTAACCTTGGGTAAGTCATTGAAATCATATGAGGCTCAGGTTCATCTACAAAAACAAATGTATTAAAATTAATTGTGCTACCTCCTTGAACACAAGCCTATAAAGGAACTGATGAGTTGGAGAATGGCTGAATAAGTTATGTAGCATATGAATATAATGGAATAGTATTTTTCTGTAAGAAAGGATGAGCAAGCTGACTTCAGAAAGGCCTGGAAAGACTTACATGAACCGATGCTGAGTGAAATAAGCAGAACCAAGAGAACACTGTATACAGCAATAAGATTATACAATGATCAATTCTGATCGACGTGGCTCTTTCCAACAATTAGGTGATTCAAGCCAATCCTAATGTGATGGAGAGTCATCTTTATCCAGAGAAAGGACTGCAGACTGAATGTGGAAAAAAGCATAGTATTTTCATCATTTTGTTGCTGTTAATTTGCTTATTTTTCTCCCTTTTGATCTGATTTTTCTTGTGCAGAATGGCAAATATGGAAATATGTTTACAAGAATTGCACATGTTTAACCTATATTAGATTACTTGCTATCTAGGGGAGGAGGAAGGGGGATGGAGGGAGAAAAATTTGCTACACAAGGTCTTGAAAGGGTGAATGTTGAAAACTATTTTTGGATTTATTTGAAAAAATAAAAAACTATTATTAAAAAAATTTGAGCCAATGCTATTATATGAGACAAGTTAAATACCAATCAGGGATAGAAAATCTTATTTCATAATGTCTATAATATTTATTAATTTTTAATGAATTTGATACATAAATGTTGTTACTAACAGAAAAAAAAGATTGCATACCATGAAATCTATTACATAAGGGCTTATTTAAGCCTATGTATATTAAATTTAATTGTAATTTGATAGCTTGTCTGCTATCCCTTAACTTCCCACTGCTTTCTTTTGTGTAAGCAAAGCTTCTAAGTGAAGTTGTGTTTTTTTTGTTTTTGGCTTGTTTTTTAATCTAGCCCTATCAGGTTAAAGATCTAAGTATAAGAAACAACATTAAGAAAGTCATACCCATAGGGGAATCTAGGTGGCACAGTAGATAGAGTACAAGTCCTGAAGAAAGGAAGGCCTGAGTTCAAATGTGACCTGAAACATATCACACTTCCTAGCTGTGTGATCCTGGGGAAGGGGAGAGGAAGGAAGAAAGGGAGGAAGGAAGAGAGGGAGGGAGGGAGGGAGGGAAAAAGTCATACTCTAAAACATTACTTAACTGTGCATAACAACTAGTACCTTGGTGTTTGGTGCCTTTGATCTTAGAACTTTTGGTCTATGCCTCAAAGAAAAAGAGCCTATATATACAAAAATATTTTTAGAAGCTCTTTTTTTTTTGTGGTAGAAACAACTAGAAAATAAGGGAATATCTTTCAATTGGCTTAACAAAATATGGTAAAATAGGATATTGTCATAAGAAATGACAAAAAGGACTATTTCAAAAAAAAAAAACAAACTTAGCAATTTATGTGAAATGTTTTAAGATGGAGTTTACCTTTGCAGTATCTCTTGAATATACCCTCTTGACACTGACATCACTCAGGTAAAGAATTTCATCACTTCATAACTGATCCAGTAATAATCTGGTAGATCTGCCTGCCTCAAGCCTCTCCCCAATCCAGTACATGCTCCATTCAGTTGCCAAAATGATCTTCCTAAGAGTGGTGAGGATCTGATCATATCACAAATATATACCTACTGAATAAACCCCAGTGACTCCCTATTATGACTCCCTATTACCTCCAGGATCAAAATTAAATTCTTTTTAGTATTCAAAGCTCTTTACAACCTGCATACAAAAAAAGATAACCTGCAACAAAACCTCTGCGTTGCTGTTCCTACAACTACCCAAATTCTATTACAGATTTAGAGCCAGAAGAAACCTTGGGAGCCATTCAAGTCTAAATCCTCATTTTGGTACAATGAAATTAAGTGATTAGTCTAACATAACATAGCCATAATGTATCCAATTCAGGTCATTACTTAATCTAGCGCCTTACTTGCTACTCCAGAAGGAAGCTTCATTATCAGGAAATACTCATTCCTCGATATGGCAATTCACATTGGCAAAAAAGGAGAATAGGATAACACCAGGGACTATTATGGAGGAAAGGAAAAAGCTGGAAATCAATGGTGATGGGTCTTGAGGATTAAGGAGTTCACATTTTATCTGCTAAACTAGAGGTTCTCAAAGTTTTTGGTCTCAGGATACTCTTAAAAATTACTGAGGACCCCAAAGGGCTTTTGTTTCTGTGAGCTATATTTATTGCAATTGAAATTAAAGCTGACAAATTTTTACTTATTCATTTAAAAATAAAAATAAATCCATTATGTTAATCCGTTTATTTTTAGTGAAAAGTAACTTACTCTAAAACAAAAAAAAAGTCAATAAATGCCATTATTTTACACTTTTTGAAAATCTTTTTAATCCTGTAAAGATAGAGGACATCTGGATTCTCCTGTTTCTACTAATCTATTGTAATATGTATGTTGTTTCAGTTGAATGAAGTACATGAAGAGTATCTGACCTCACCAAGACACGCAAGTTGGAAAAGGAGTATTTTAATAAATAAACATCTCAATATTATTATTAAAATAGTCTTGACCCCACAGACCTTCTTGAAAGATTCTTAGGGATCCCCAGAGGTCCACTGACCACTCTTGAGAAAGGTTCCAATGGGTTTTGCTTAAGTAACTCCAGTTTTCATCAAAAGCTCTGCCTGGTATGGATTCCAGGAAATATTATACTTTTCCCAGGCGAAGCAGATTTTTAAAAATTAAATAAAATCTCAGCCTGAACCACGTTTTTGAATATTCAATACCCTTTCAACTCACTTAGTTGTCTTTTCACTGACTGGAAGCTGAAGGGTAGAAGGGTAGAGAAGAAAACTCAAAGCCTTCTTACAGATTGATCAGAACTTTCCATTTTCAATCAGCAGCTCTGCTTGGTTCAACTCATGACCTCAAGAGCATGTCTCCAAGCTCAGTGTGGCCCTTAATGCCGTTTTTAGCTTTCTTTTGTGTAATTAAATTATAAATTCCTTGAGGGCAGGGACTATTTTTTTCTTATTTGTATTTCCAGCAAGTAGCACAACTCATAGATGTTGAAGAAATGTTTTATTAAAAGAAGTGAACTGAATGAAACTTTGAGAGGAGCGATGTGACTCAACCAGAGCACCATTCAGAAGATGATCCTGACATTTTAAAGTATTCAATTTTAAAAGAGGTAGAAGGTGGATGTCAAAGTAGATAGAGTATCAAGCCTGGTATATAGAAAACATCTTCCTAAATATAAATCTAGTCTCAAATGCTGTGTGACCCTGGGCAAGTTATTTCTTGTTTGCCTCAGTTTTTCTCATCTGTAAACTGAGCTAAAAAAAAATGAAATGGCAAAACCATTCCAGTACTTCAGCCAAGAAAAACCCACATGGGCCTACAAAAATTTAATGACTGAAAAACAACCAAACATAAAATGAGATCAGGCTATATTTTCTAAAATTTGTTCTCAGGGTTTTCAAAACTCCTTTGATTTTTTTTCAATAAATACAAATTCCTACTACTTAAGAACCTCATACAAGATACAAGGATTTCTGCCTATCAATATTCCCAAGATCTTCGGTCTTTTACAGCTTTAAGATCAGATGCCCACTGGTAGCGGATGAACCTTAAGTCACAAAATATAAATCTATAAATATATATCTATCTGGCGCCGCATACCTGCAAAGCACTGCACTACAAGTCCTTGTGACATACTTAAATACACAAATGATTCTTTGATTTCATTCATTTATTTTTTACATCTGACGATGCAGAGGAAAACCCATCTGGGCCACTGTTTGTCACTGGATATAAAGACAAAAATTAAAATTCCTGGCTTTAAGGAACTTACATGGGAGAGGAAAAGAGGAAGAATTTAAAAAAAAAAAAAAAAAAAAAGCCCAGCATTTCAGTAAGAATACTTTTAAAAACAATGCTATTCACATAATAATTTACTTTCCAGGTACTTCCACAATGATTTAGAAAGTTACAACTGAAAGAGGGTATCTAGTCACAGGATTTGAAGTGTCATATAGTCCTACTCTCCCAAGTACTTGACAGCTGAAAAACCTGAGACCCAGAATTATCAACAGTACCTTTAATGGTGTGTATAAGGAATCTATGGGGAAATATTTTCACATAAAGTGCTTCATCCCCACCATGAACTTATCACATACTTGTTCAATTCAATGTATACAAAAATAGGTGCAAAATAAGGTCAGCCAATTTTCTTAAACTGTTTTTTCCTTTCACAGTCATAAGTTGCTTCCCAGTCTCAAACACTCTAAAAGCTTACTACTATTCACCACAGGGAATGGATAAAGGTGACTCATTTCTGCTGCACAAAAAATACTGCAACACACACTCTATTGACAAAGTAGAGCACTAAGAAAAGAATCCAAGCTTCTAGCAAACAATAAGAGCTGATTAGGAGCTTAGAAAAGGGAATAAACCTACCAGTTCAATTTTCCAGGAGGGGAAAAAAAATATCACTGAGCAAGCTCACAACTGTTTTCTAAGCAACCTTCTTTAAAGTTCAAAAGCAGTTGACTTAGACAATGAAAACATGGTAAAAAATTTTTTAAAATAATAATAATTAATTAACTCAATTCTCCCTCACCTTAAACTACTGGGATTTCCAGCCCTGAGGAGTTATTGATTTTTATAGTTCTAAAAATTCAAGAATCAAATATAATTGCTTTTATCCTTTCACAAAATTTAAGGCTTCTTTTTCCAAAGAGACAATCAAGTGCTCCTTTAACCTTCATGCCCAAGAGAGCTTAGAATATGTACTTTCCAATAGTCTAGAAACTTTTAACAATTACAGAAAGCTTCTGAGTATCCACATCACCAACTTGGTATCTCTGTCCTTAGGGACTCATAACATAGAAAGAAGAAAAAGTCTTGGTCTGAATTTGGAAAATTCCCATTCTTTTACTTTTTTCCCTTAAGTACAAAAGTCACCCATAGGGAAAAACAGGAGACAATTTATGCCAATCAAACCAACCACCAATACTATTTCAACCACCGACTAGCCTCAAACCCTATTAAACAGAAGAAAAGTAGTGTTCTCCAGACCTCCACTCCAACTTCCTGCTCAGCCCTAGCAATCATCATCATCAGCAACTCCAATAAAGGGACCAATAATCTCCATTAATAAACACTGTCCTGGGGCAGCTAGGCTAGCACCAGTCCTGATAGGAGGACCTGAGTTCAAATTTGATTTCACTTAGCACTTCCTAGCTGTGTGACTCTGGGCAAATCACTTAACCCAAATGCCTCAGCAAGATAGATAGATAGATAGATAGATAGATAGATAGATAGATAGATAGATAGATAGATAGATAGATAGAATAAACACTGTCCTACAAAAACCCCCAAGAGCCCTAGTAGGGACAATGTCTTCCCTCCATCCCTAATCACTGGTCCTGCTTCCAGTACACTCCTTGAAGCCATTAAAGGAAACTATCTCCAACTACATGGGACCTAACAACTGCTTCTTGTGTTGCATTTATAAAGTTCTTGCCATCAAAGTCGCTGACATTGTCAACTGGTTTAACATCAGAAAATGATATCAGTAGAATAATACCTAAAATTATGCATTGCAACTGGTTTCATCTATAAAAGCTAAGAATGGGGCTTTCTACTAGACATGTAACTGAGATTTTCTATATATCTTCTTTCCCAATAGAATTTGAATTCATTAAGAGGAGAGACTATCTTACTTTTCTACCTAATATCTTCATCATTTAGCACAATTCTGTGTACATATTTATGTGTTTAATAAATGTTTTTCATTCACTTATTCTTTCAATTAACCTTCCAACATAGCTGCTATGAAAATTTTTTTTAAAAGCACTAGTTTGAACATATTTCCTTACACATAATCTTCAGTATTCCGATATATCTAAAATAAAATAACAACTCCTCATAGTATGACTCCAACCTAAGAAATGGAATAGATTTTTGTTATGGGCCAGAATTTGAAACAAGGTGCTAAGTTAGTGGAATTGATAGACAATGATTATTTAGCATGGCATTTATTTAACAGTTCTCTAGTTCAGTACATGTACTTAGTACTTACTAGAGTTCCACAAGATTCACACCTTTAAGAGAACATATATAAGGTAGGAGCCTCAACCAGGATTCAGCCAGAAGGCAGTCGGGCAGAATTAAGGAAGACAGAGAAGTGGTGGCAGACTGTCCTGTGGAGAACACTGAAACCAAGATCCGGAAGCCCCAAGTGAAGGAGACAAGACAATAAAGGATTTGGACTTTAACTCCTGGCTGGGTGATTACTGAACTAAAACAAAAGGTTGCCTCCAGAGAACCCAAGGAAATTCTCAATAGAGAATATTACATTTTAGAGAAGAATATTACAGATTTTGTAGTGGTCAAAAACTGGAAACTGAGAGGATGCCCATCAATTGGAGAATGGCTGAATAAATTGTGGTATGTGAATGTCATGGAATATTATTGCTCTGTAAGAAATGACCAACAGGAGGAATTCAGAAAATCCTGGAGAGACTTACATGAACTGATGATGAGTGAAATGAGTAGGACCAGGAGATCATTATATACTGCAACAATAATACCATCAATTCTGATGGACGTGGCTCTCTTCAACAAATTAGTTCCATTTGTTCAATAATGAATAATGAGTGTGAACCACTACACAGCATTTCCAACCCCTCTTGATTTGTCTGCTTACTTTTTTATTTCCTTCACAGGTTAATTGTACATTATTTCAAAGTCCTATTCTTCTTGTGCAGCAAATAACTGTATGGCTATATATACATATATTGTATTTTAAATATACTTTATAACATATTTAACATGTATTGATTGGTCTATCTGCCATCTGGGGGAGGGAGTGGGGGGAAGGAGGGGAAAAATTGCAACAAAAGGTTTGGCAATTGTCAGTGCTGAAAAATTACCCATGCATATATCTTGTAAATAGAAAGCTATATAATTTTTTTTTTCTTAATGGAGTAAAAAAGATGCTGAATCTGGAATCAGACAACCTAGAGTCAATCCAATTAAACAAGATTGAGGATACAAAGAAAAATAAAACAGTCTCACAACTTGAGACTGTTGGGGAAAACCATATAAATTTGGCCAAGTAAATAAAAAATTTATACAAAGTAAATACTACATAAATTGGAAGACAGAGAAATAACAACTTGGGGAGGGGGAGTGATGAAAAGTCTCCTGGTAAGAGATGATACTTGAACTTAAGCCTAAAATAAACTATGGCCTCAAGAAGTGAAAGCTGAAAAAAGTAATTCTGGGCAAGAGAAAATAGTATGTACATTATGACAGAAGCAGGTGGTTGAATATCTTATTCCAGAAACAAGAGTTGAAAAAGACTATGAAAATCAGTTTAGAAAGATAGGCTATAATGCCCCGCTCCCCTCCCAAAAGAGGATTTATATGTACAAAAATATTTGTAATAACTCTTTTCAGAGTGTCAGCCAAAAACTGGAAACTAAGAGAATGATTAAATAAATTGTGATATATGGATATCACTGAATGCCCTAACAAATGAAATGGATAACTTGAATTAAAGAGGCCATTATAGACAGAAGTTTAGGAATTGATGTAGAGCAAAGTGAACAGAACTAGGAGAAAAATTAATAGGATAAAATTATAAAGAAAAACTAATTTGAACAACTTTAGAACAACTTTAGAACTCTGATCAACACAACAATAAAACTATGAATCCAAAAGATTCAACTTAAATGATACTCATGATAAATTTAAAATGCTGAGCTACATATATTTTCAGACATGGCTACTACTGGGGTTTGTTTTGCTGGATTATTTATTGAGGTTTTTTTAAATTTACTTAACAGAGAGAAAATAGTGAAAGGAATATGTTAATTAAAAAAAAAAAAAGCTTTTTACTTGGGGAAAAAAAAATCTAATTTTAAAAAATAGGTTAGAATCAGACTGGGCGATGACATGATGGTATATTTAGAGAACCCCAAAGATTCTGCTAAAAAGCTACTAGAAATAATTCAAAATTTCAGCAAAGTGGCAGGATACAAAATAAATCCACATAAATCCTCAGCATTTTTATATATCACTAACAAAATGCAACAGCAAGAGATACAAAGAGAAATTCCATTCCAAACAAATGTTGAGAGTATAAAGTATTTGGGAATCCATCTACCAAAGAAAAGTCAGGAATTATATGAGAAAAATTACAAAACACTTGCCACAAAAATAAAATCAGATTTAAATAATTGGAAAGATATTCAATGCTCTTGGATAGGCCGAGCGAATATAATAAAGATGACAATACTCCCCAAACTAATCTATTTATTTAGTGCTATACCAATCAGACTCCCAAGAAACTATTTCAATGACCTAGAAAAAATAACAACAAAATTCATATGGAAGAATAAAAGGTCGAGAATTGCAAGGGAACTAATGAAAAAAAACTCAGAGGAAGGTGGTCTAAGTGTACCTGATCTAAAGCTATATTATATAGCAGCAGTCACCAAAACCATTTGGTATTGGCTAAGAAATAGACCGGTAGATCATGGAACAGATTAGATACAAAGGACAAAAAAGGGTACATATATAGCAACCTAATCTTTGACAAACCCAAAGATACCAACATTAGGGATAAAAATTCATTATTCGGAAAAAACTGTTGGGAAAACTGGAAATTAGTATGGCAGAAATTAGACATGGATCCACACTTAACACCATATACCAAGATAAGATCAAAATGGGTCCATGATTTAGGCATAAAGAGGGAGATAATAAATAGATTAGAGGAACAGAGGATAATCTACCTCTCAGACTTGTGGAGGAGGAAGGAATTTATGACCAGAGGAGAACTAGAGATCATTATTGATCACAAAATAGAAGATTTTGATTACATCAAACTAAAAAGTTTCTGTACAAATAATACTAATGCAAACAAGTTTAGAAGGGAAGTAACAAATTGGGAAAATATTTTTAAAAACAAAGGTTCTGACAAAGGTCTCATTTCCAAAATATATAGAGAACTGACCCTAATTTATAAGAAACCGAACCATTCTCCAATTGATAAATGGTCAAAGGATATGAACAGACAATTCTCAGAGGAAGAAATTGAAACTATATCCACTCACATGAAAGAGTGTTCCAAATCACTATTGATCAGAGAAATGCAAATTAAGACAACTCTGAGATACCACTACACACCTGTCAGATTGGCTAAGATGACAGGAACAAATAATGATGAATGTTGGAGGGGATGTGGGGAAACTGGGACACTAATACATTGCTGGTGGAGTTGCGAAAGAATCCAGCCATTCTGGAGAGCAATATGGAATTATGCCCAAAAAGTTATCAAACTGTGCATACCCTTTGACCCAGCAGCGCTACTACTGGGCTTATATCCCAAAGAAATACTAAAGAGCGGAAAGAGACATATATGTGCCAAAATGTTTGTGGCAGCTCTTTTTGTAGTAGCTAGAAACTGGAAGATGAATGGATGTCCATCAGTTGGAGAATGGTTGGGTAAATTATGGTATATGAAGGTTATGGAATATTATTGCTCTGTAAGAAATGACCAGCAGGAGGAATACAGAGAGGCCTGGAGAGACTTAAATCAACTGATGCTGAGTGAAATGAGCAGAACCAGAAGATCGCTGTACACTTCAGCAACAATGCTGTATGAGGATGTATTCTGATGGAAGTGGAAATCTTCAACATAAAGAAAAACCAACTCACTTCCAGTTGATCAATGATGGACAGAGGTAGCTACACCCAGAGAAGAAACACTGGGAAGTGAATGTAAATTGTTAGCACTAATATCTGTCTGCCCAGGTTGCATGTACCTTCGGAATCTAATGTTTATTGTGCAACAAGAAAATGATATTCACACACATGTATTGTATCTAGACTATATTGTAACACATGTAAAATGTATGGGATTGCCTGTCATCGGGGGGAGGGAATGGAGGGAGGGGGGGATAATTAGGAAAAATGAATACAAGGGATAATATTATAAATATATATATATATAATAAAAAATTATTAAGTAAAAAAAAATAAAATGTCTATAAACCAAAGTATTTACAAATGTAAAAAAAAAAAAAAAGAATAAAGGAATGATTTTGAATCTAAAACAAAACAAAAAAAACAAAAAACAAAAAAAAAAGAATCAGACTGGGCAAAGCTTTAAATACCAAGCTAAATTTTATTTTTGGTCCTGGGGTTATTTGTTGTCTTTCAGTCCAACTCTTTGTTGATCCCATTGGGAGTTTTCTTGACAGACATTGGAGTGGTTTGCCATTTCCATCTCCAATTCATTTTACAGACTAGGAAAACTGAGGGAAATAGGGTGAAGTGATTTGCCAAAGGTCACAAAGTGTCTAAGGCCCTAGAGGCAAAGGGGAGTAATTAAAATTTTTGCTTTAAAATCAAAGGTTTTGATGCATACATGATAATTTTGTCCTCATCAGACTGAAAAAAATGTAATGAAGATAGAGTATGTGACAAAGGAAGTCAAGCAAGATTTCTTTCACTTATCTACCAGTTATCCAGAAACTGCCATACAAACACAATATTTATAAGGACAGTGCCCTGTCTTATTAAAATTAAAATTTTGTTTATCAAAATTAATAAAACTAAGGGTTAAAAAGGGGAAACTTTCAAATGACGGTTTTTGTAAGTCTGTGTAGCATTTATATTTCTGAAGTTTTTAAAACTTAAAACTGCACAGACTTTCGAAACACTCCAAAAGTCAATCTTGTTAAATGGTAAAAGGATATTAACAAATAGTTTTCAAAAGAACTGTAAGTTATAATCATTAAAAAAAAAATGCTTTAAATCACTAAGAAAAGAAAACAATTCTGAGATATCACCTTACTTCCAGAAAATTAGCAAAGATGACAAAAAGATGGAAATATTCAACACTAGAAGGATTCTGGGAAGATATGGACACTAGTAAATTGTTGGTAGAGCAGAATTAGTACAATCATTAGTACAATATATGGAAAATTGTTTGGAAACATGCAAATAAAATGACTTTTACAAACTGATCAGTGAACTAGAGCCAAGAAAACAATGTGATGAAAGACTATAATGTAAAAAGTTACAAAGCAAAAGTGGCCCCCACAAAAAGAGATGAAAAGGTCCTTCCTCCCTACTCCTTTGAAGAGTTGAGGTCCACAGATTAGAAATAGAATTTTTAAAAATATAATAATCAGTTTTACTAATTTTTTTGATTGCTTAACTGGCTTTAATAAACAGGACACAAGACCCTGATTTTGAAATTATTATGCAAAATACACAGATGTATATACTGCTTTTTCTTTAAAAAATATAAAATAAGCAAGACATGTGAAAATAGACAAGTTTTCATTAAATAAAAAACAAATTTTTTAAAAGATAAAATGTTGATTTGATTTCAACATCATATGAAGAATGGAAATCATTGTTACCAATATTCAATTTTATTAAACAAATAAAAAATTTATATTTAGAAAACTTTTAACTGTCATCTGCTTCAAGGTTTATATTGCTCCCAAACTTTGCATATAACTGAACTTTCAAATCGGCTAACACTTGTTGGATTGATTCAACTCTGGATTCTAATGCTTCAATTTCATCTTGCAAATTTTTCTTTGCTTCTTCCAACATTTCTTGAGTTTCATCTTGAGAGTGGCTAATAAAAACATCACCAATTTGATAGGGAATCATTAAAGAATCTTCATCCATCATCATTATATCATCACAAGCATCTTCTAAATTTTGAAGTTGTTTCTTTTTAACATCTACTTCTTCCTTCAGTTCTGTGATTCTACTAGTATTCCGTGCAAATTTGTTAATCTTTTGTTGGTCTTCAAAGGTAACATTGACATCTTTTGCAGCCACCTTCTTCATGGTGGCGGCCATCTTGGGACTGGACCTAATTTTTTTCTTTTAGGCATTAAAAATGATATCAATAAAAATGTTTTTAAAAAACTACAATTGTCCAAATAAAAGTTAACAAGGGTCTGAACTAAGATAATGGAGGGATACAAGTAATGTTATGGAAACAGAACCAACAAGATTTGTCAAATAACTATATGGGGGAGAGGCGAGGCAAGTCAAAAATGACGGTAAAGGGGACAGCTAGGTGGAGCAGTAGATAGAGCACCAGCCTTGAATTCAGGAGGACCCGAGTTCAAATCTGGTCTCAGACACTTAATACTTCCTAGCTGTGTGACCCTGGGTAAGTCACTTAACACCAGCCTCAAAACAAACAAACAAACAACAACAACAACAACAACAACAACAAAAATGACGGAAAAGTTTAAAATCTCACTTCTAGGATAATGTTGGTATGGTCAACAGAATAGATCTGGGAGTCAGCAGACCCAGGTTTCAATAATGACTAATGCATACATTTTGTATCTATATGACCTTATACAGGTTACTTAAACATTTGAGATTGTTTCCTAATGTGCAAAATGGAGAGGTTGGACTCGATAAACTTAAAGGTCCTTTTGAACTCTAAATAAATGAAACAGAACATTTCCTGGCTGGTATTCTATTGCTTGAACTCCCATCTTTGTACTTCCACACCAGTTCCTCTGTCCGAAGGCTCTTTTCTCACTTCCAACGCATGATCTTTGTCTGTCTTCCTGGCTCAGATCAGATTATCTATCACTTCTGTAAAGCCTTTCTGGGTCTCAAAAGTGTTAGTGATATTTATATTCATTCCAAGCAGAACATAAGCTCCATGCAGTTAAGTGCTGCCTTATTTTGGCTTTGTCACTTTGTCACATCTAGCAGGATGTCTTGTAAATGGCAGGCAATTATTGTTTACTGAATTAATTCAGAATCCAGACTTTTGGATTTCTCATTCATTGTTTCTGCCCTAGTGACAGAATAAAAAATCTACATTCTTTTTAAGTGACAATATTTCTATCTTTTTAATCTGTTATTTATATTTCGGAAATAAGCAGGTTACAGGGCATAGAGTTTTGGACCTGGAGATAGGAAGACTTGAATTCAAATGTGACTTCAGGTTAGTGGTATGATCTTGGGCAAGTCACCCCAATATTTTTACCAAGAAAACCCTCAAATGGGGTCACAAAGAATCAATCATGACTGAAAAAAAACTGAACAAAAAATTTTTATTGAAGTTACAGCTGTCTACATTTTAAATTTTGTTCACAAGTACTGTGCCCAAGAAGCACAGTGGAATTAGAATTTATTTTGTGAAACTTTCCCTCATCAAAGAGAATCATGCAGGCTACATATTAATTTAAAAAATCATAAAATTAACATCTATGCTGTACATTTTGTTAAACATTCACCAATTACATTTTAAATTGGACTCCAGTTTGAAACCTCTGGACTAGATAGCTTCTAATGATTCACTTCTCCCTCTCTGTTCTAGATGTTCTTCGTCTTAGTCTTTTGAACACATTTTGTCAGTGTCCTATGATAGTAGCTTACACTGCCTTCTAAAGGCTGAGAAAGAAACTCAAATATCTCTCAAGTCATTATGGATCAATTCTATATAGTCTCAAGCAATTGTTAAATTCGTGTTTTCAGCATCACCATCTCTTGGGTAGCTGTTCCAAATATACATTTTCCACATACTACCTCCTTATGCTGGTCCTAAAATTACATTTCCCCAGTTATTTTTTATAGCCCAAGATTCAATTCAATCCTAATTCAATGCAGGCACTTATTTTGCATAGACCTCCACTAAAACTATTCCCATGTGAAACAGCTTCTACACGATGTTAGCACAGGACAAGATGTGCTATCTCAGACAGGTCCCCACTAAGGTGTAATTCCCTTTCAAACGTAAACTAAAAATCCCCAACATGCCAATAGATCTTCCATAAAGCTGCCAAAAGAATATTCTATTCCTAAAGTGTGGGTCTGATCATGTCACCTACTTACTCAATTAAAAAAAACCCAGTGGTTTATTATACCCTCACAATCAATCATAAACACTTCTTTTTAAAATTTAAAGCTAATCACAACCCAACTCCCTCCTTTTTCAGCCTTCTTGGAAATCATTCCCCATCTTGCAGTCTCTTTATCCAGCCATATTGGCTTACTTGCCATTTCCCATCCATGATTTTCCATCTTCTCTGTCTAAGCCTTTGTACTGACCATTCTTCAATCTTAAGAGTAACATAAAGCCTTTTCCAACTCTCCCAGGTGCTAAAATACACTGTCCACAAACTACTACTTATTTTGTAGATGTGTGCATATACTATATATTTTATATATGTGTGTGTAGGTGTATCTCTCATGTTCACATGTGTACTCACTCTGTATCTCACTCATCCCTTTCCCCACTATATTCCCCCAAATATATTGCCTTCCCAAAGACAGAACTATATGACTCTTGTCTTGATATACCCAACACAACCCCAGGAATTGACATACAGTAGTACTTGCTTAATGCATATCTATTGACTGATTAGTTTGAAAACTCCTATCTGACACCTGGTCACCAGAGAACAAATTTTAGGGTCACAATCACTCATATAATTAACTAAACTAAATTGAATAAGCAATCAAATCGGGTATTTTGGAATTTTTTGACATATTGAGTTTTGATGATTCCCCCCCCCTTTTCCTTTTTTTCTTTAATATCCTTTGTTATATGGGATTACTCCCTAGAAAGAATTTGGAAGTAATTCCTGGGAGAAATTTAAGCAATGTAAAAATAAAAGTAATATAGGATGTACTACAGCATCATAATGAGTAGGATTTATGATCAATAAACATTTTCTTATTCTATATTCAAAAATCTATGACGCAGTCTAAGTCATGAATAAAGATAATAAAAGGCGCTACACTGGAATTAATAGACCTAAACTTGAATCATGGTTCAGACACATTAACTGTGTAACCAGAGGCAAATAACTTTCCCTCTCTGATCCTCAGTTTTGTCATCTGCAACATGGGAATAATATTTGCAATACCTACCTTACAGAATTGTTGAGAAAAAATAATTTTTCAAATTTCAATATGCTATATAAATTTATTCTTGTACTTATGAGACAAAAAAGATGCTAAAAATTAAATTTCAATCTATTACCTTTTCCTAAAGGAATAAAAAAAGCAATTCCATACTTCCACTTACTCCTACTACCTATAAAATTAATTTGGTGCAACTGTAACTTAGAAAAAAAAATTTTAAAAAGATTTTACACTAATGTACTAAGATTTTTTTGAGGCACAAAAAGGCAAAACTTAGGTTTTATAAACAATCTCAACTAGCTAAAGTCCAATGATCTGGGTTTGAGTTCTAGCCCTACTATATACCAGCAAGCCATTTCTCTTCTGACATTCAACATCCTCATCTGGAAAACAGGGATAATGTGCCTACCTTAAAAAGTTGAAGGAAAAACTCCAAAAAAAATTCATGCCTTGATAATTTTCCATTATTTTGCTTCTACCCATAAGTCTCCCATACTGTTAATGCTAAAAAACAAATCAATACAAGCATATTAAGTGCCTGTTATGGACAAGAACTACTATGGCCTAGGCAATGAAGCTATAAAAGGAAAAAATGAAATACCGATCAAGTCCACTATAAATTCAGTGGTGTCTAACTATACTTGTGACTATACTTGGTAATTTTTCTATTCATTTCAACAAACATATTTATAAAATTTTTGTGTAGAGGGGTAAAAGAAAAGAAAACTAGAATAATACAAGTAAATACAAGGCAATGGGAGCAGGGAGTGAACATTAATTGGGGGAAAGCAGCATAGACTTTGGCATCTGAGCTGAAACTTGAAGACAAGGTTTCTAGAAGTACAGACTGCATGTTAAAAAGCAATGAGGTAGGAGATGGAATGTTAAGATGGAGAAGAATCTGGCTAAAAAACAGTGTGTAATAAGCGAGTAATGTGAAAAGCTAAAAAGGTAGAATCTAATTGCCCTGAAACTACTCTCTCCAAGGTACCCAAAAATCTTTTAATTGCCTTTTTATCCTTGACCTTTCTGCAGCATATAACAATGCCCATTCCCTCCTCCAAGGTCTACTATGCCCTCCCTTCTTTTGGCTATCTCCTGGTTCTGCTTGTCTCCAATCACTCCTCCAGTTCACAGTCCTCCACTAGTTGCTAAGTATGAATATAACCCTTTGAGTTCTATACTCTCTCCTATAGCAATCGCATCTACTCCCAAGGTTTCATTATCTCTAAATGGACAAACCCTCAAGTTCACATATCCTGCCTGACTCTCCGGAACTCACATTTCCAACTGCCAAGTAAACATTTTTATTTAGACATTTTATCACCATCTCAAAACTCAACATATCTAAAACTACAATCATCTTCCCTCCCCAAAAGACTCTGCTTCTTACCCCAACTTTTCTACTTTTGCTGATAACATGATAATTATCCTAGTCCCTCATTCAAAAGTTCATACTCATCTTTAATTCTTCATTTCTTATATATAATATATATATTATATTAATGTCTATTGCCACATTCTTATAAAGTCTTCTCTTCTCTCTAATTCTACTACTCTCACATCTTCTCATATAGGCTCCTAACTAGTTTCCCTTCCCTAATACATTTTTCACTCATATACTAAGATAATCTTCTTAATACTTAGGCCTGACTATTATTAAAAATAACTCTAGAGCAGTTAGTTAGTGTAGTGGTTAGAGCACCAGCCCTCAAGTCAGGAGAAGCTGAATTCAAATCTGGCCTCTGACACTTAACGCTTCCTGAGTTAACACTGGGCAAGCACTTAACCTCAATTGCCTCAGCAAAACACACACTCACCTAACACACACACACCTCTAACAACTCTCCCTATGCTTAAGAGCAGGGGTTACCAAATTAATACCTGTTTTTATATTCTTTATATAAAATGTAAAAACTATTCTTAGCCCACAGATCATACTAAAACAGGCATGATCAAGATTTATCCCAGTGGTCATAGTTTACCTACATACTCCTTAGGAATTGAAGGCCCTCTGCAATGATCCCAATCTACTCTACTCTCCTTCATGAACTGTCAAACTCATCTTTTTGTTTGTTCTCTAGCCTCTCACCCTCCCCAGTACTTGATTGTGAGGCTGCTGCTGCTTCTGGGATTTCTCTAAACAATCCTTTACCATATTTCTACCTGAAATTCTTTTTTTCCTTCAAGGGTCAGCTTAAGTGCGCCCTAATGGACCATGAAGATACTCTCCTTTGTCTATCAGTCTATCTTGCATCATACTCATTTCTATATATGACTTTACAGATTCACAAAAGGGACATGGAAGAAATATAAGCAGAATATTCCATGATTCAGGAAAAGGCTGTGGATTATAAAGGGGAGAAGGAGGAAGATTCTCTCAAAGCCATCTGATAGCACTCCCATTATTTCTGATGTCACAGAAAAGGAGATGTTGGGAATGAAATAAAGATTTCTAAGTATGGAAGATTGGGAAGATGAGGGTTAAGAACAAAATCACTGGCTCTATGACAGCCTAGATGTACCCCAAAAGAAAAACTTTTCAACTATCACAATGGTTTATTCCCTTTTCCTCTTGTCCCCTACCAGATTATAAACTCTTTGAATGAGGATTTTATTCTCTACCTTTGCAACCCCACTGACTAGCACTGAATAAATGCTTAATGATTGCTGAATTCAATATACAAATATAAACTAACACTAGACTGGGAACAAAAAAAACTTAGGTTTGAGTCTCAGCTCTGTCATTTCCCTTCTTCAGCCTTAGTTTTCCCTTCTAAGAGAACAATGCTACCTCACAGAGTTGTGAAGAAAACACTTTTTAATTGTAAAGCGCTATATAA
The DNA here is from genome assembly GCF_048593235.1 of Sminthopsis crassicaudata. Classification (NCBI taxonomy): domain Eukaryota; kingdom Metazoa; phylum Chordata; class Mammalia; order Dasyuromorphia; family Dasyuridae; genus Sminthopsis; species Sminthopsis crassicaudata. The sequence continues at coordinate 58,742,828 of NC_133617.1, read as the reverse complement.
ATGTGAGCGACTATCATTATTATTACAGAGTATAGCTTTATATGTTTAATTTCAGGAGCCAAAACTTTTATAACCAAGTCTAAAAAATTCAAAACTCAGATTTAGCCAACTAGAATTTAACTAAATCCAATTAAAATTTTAAAAATGAAAGGTGCCTGCTGCTATGGTCCAGAGCAAGGAAATACTTTTCCCAATAGCAATAATCTTTTTCTATAAAATTATTATTAGCAAAAGCAGCAAAGTGACTCCCCAAAGTTACAGACTTGTGAATATTAGGTCAATTGTCTGACAACATTAAACTAAAAGGTAAATTTAGGCACTAAACTATAATTGCACAGCCATAAAGTTAAGAATTACATGACACCATTTCTTTATTACATCTCTTAGAAGGTTTAATTTTAATTTTGTCTCTGACAATGTCCCATTTCCTCCCCCACAAGCATTTAACTGTGTCAGTTATCCAGAACTTTTAACATTTACTGGGAAAGAGAAGACCAGAATTTGGTCAATGCATGTAAATTTATGACCCTGTTGATGTGATCTTAGATCAGGGCTTCTTAACTGTTTGTTTGACAACCTAACAAAGTCTACCTATCCCTCCTTAAACTAGTGCTTTACAATGCATGAAACAAAATATGTATGACAAAGGAAATAAATAATATTGAAATAGTTATTAAAGTTATTTATTTATTTATTTGCAAAAATTCACAGACCCCAGCTTAAGAATCACTGCACACTTATTTATATCAGATTGTTTGCTGTCTTGGGGAGAAAAATCTGGAATACAAGGTTTTGCAAAGGTGAATATTGAAAGATATCTTTCCATGTATTTGGAAAAATAAGATGCTATTAAAAAAAAAAAATCAGTGTGCATATAAATTCAAGACAAAGTTCAATTTTGCATGCCAGGCTCTCAAACCTTCATTCTTCAATCAAGCTCAAGAAATATGACAGAACCTCAGAATTAGAATTATCAGAGATCATCTAGTTAACTAGTAGTTACAGAAAGGCTCCAGCATGGTGGGTCCCATTTTCACACAACTCTAAATTTTCCCTTAGAAGGCATCTAAACCTCCCCTTCTAAAAATTCTACTTGAAGCACTTAGATCACTATATACCCTTTGCATAATTTAAAACAAAACAAAACAAAACAAAACAAAAAACCTCGGAATACAAAGATGGCAGGGTAAAAGAAAAAGCCTAAGCCCTTAAGTTTATAAAAAAGGGAATCAAATTTGAATAGAGGCATGAAAAATTTGATAAAATAAAGACTCAAAGAGCTAGAGCTGTGGGGAATAATACTTGAGATGAACCTTTAAGGAATAAAAAGATTTCAACCTACAGAAATAAAGAGGAAAACATTCCATATAGAAGAAGTGGTAGGTGGAAGCGTCATGATTACTAAGGAGAAGTAGCAGTTCAAATTGGGGGGACTACAAAAGCAGTAGAAGAAAAGTTGTGAGAAAGTACAAAGAACTTGAAAACACATGATGACCCAGTTCATCTATTTGGCGTTCAATATGAAACTGTTATTATAAAAACATTTGATAACAAAATACTGGATTATCCATAGAACTGAAAATACTTTTTCCAATTTAATCAGCAATCCAGGAACTAATCTCATAAACCACCTTTGATAAATGATTCAAAGAGAAGTGGGTAGGCACACCAAAAAGAATCTGAAATTTTAATTTCCTTAACATCTAACTCTGGACCTCTAGAGTACAGAAAAGTTAAAAAACAACAACAACAAAAAAAACAAGACAACATAGATGGGACACCAGAAATGCTGTGCCTATCTAAAAAAATTGTCTGCCTGAATTGATTTGATTTAAGGGATTCAATAGTCCATTGTCTATCTTGTCAATTTTACCTCTATCACATATCTTGTATGTGGTCTTGTATCTATCCAAGTAGAAATCCCTCTTCAGAACTATTCTCAAAACCTAAATTTCCCACCTCTCTTCAATCCATTGTCCACATGTCTGACCATGACATCTCCTTAATTAAAAAATCTTCAGTGGTTCCCTACTGACTCTAAGATAAAATACAATTTAACTTGATATTAAAAACCTTCAAAATCATGCTCTATTTCAGAACTTTTACAACATTAATTCCCTTCATGAATTCTACATCCTAACCAAAATGCCCTACCTGCTTTTCCCTAAAGTCAGTATTTCATTTCCACCTCCACATATTTACCCCTTCTTACCCTGTGCTCTTAGAATTCTGAGCTTGCTCGAAGGTTTACCTTTCTCCATGAAGAATTTCATGACCCTTCCCCACAGATGTTAGTGTTCACTCCCTCTTTGAATTAATACCTTAACTTATTTGTGTACATGTTTTATATCCCCATTAGAAAGCAAGTTTCTAGGGAGCAGAAACATCTTCCTTCATTTAATCACCAGATCAAGCACAGTGCTTTTGCACAGAGCAGTTTACTTATTGATCTGAAAAGTTTTATGATAACCAAAAATTCATCTGCTTTTTTCTATCCATCTCTTTTGTTTATTTCTTCACCAACTCTAATTTATTTTTGCAATACTTTAGCTAATCCATGAAATTCATATGAGGTTTTTTCCAAGCTGATGGACAAACAAGATTTCTTTCTGATTATACTAATATTACTTACTCAACTGGCCTTAATGGTTAAATGTTAACAGTTCTCAGTAATGAAAGAGGCATCTTCTGGTATAGTTGAAAATAATATGCCAGCCAGGATTACTTAAGATGTTCACTGTCAAGTTTAAATTCAATTACTTTGAACTCCACTAAAAATTACAGTGTGGTATTAAAAGAGGGAGAGAGAAAAGAAGATTTTCTGGTATTACTTTTGGTTATTCTACCTCAGAATAAAAAACATGCTGAAGACATTCTTCAAGAGCTTCTATCATCAACTTTTATCATACTGGACATTTTTGAAGCCCTGTGTTCTCTGCCACCAATGCTAAGGACAGAATTATCTTTATGCCTCTCAAATCTTTCACTCAATTTTTAACTAAGATTGTACAGGCAAATGCATTTCAATTAAAGTCCTCCAAAATTCTGGGTAACAGATTACTAATGTTCCAGCTTACCTGAAAGGAAAAACAAAAACAAAAAAACCCTTTTGGTAAGACACAATCTGCTTTTACTTGTCCAAATGTAAGATGACTTTAACTTTGGCCCATAGAATATTAGCTATATGACCTATTACTTCCTGGTCTTTAAGAAATGCAATACCTTGTTTCAAACCTTAGGAGCTCACCATCAACAACTGCTACCCATTTTCCTATTGCCCAACATATTAAAGCCACAAGAATAGGTTCTTTCAGTCAGTATGTACTAATGAAAATCCCTCAGGAACGTGATAATGTGGTGCCCATATCCCCACAAGGGGGTCCTGGGCTAACGCACTGGTTTTGCACCATGAAAGGCTTGAATGGCCCAACCTCTAGAGTGCTTCTGGGTCAGATAGTCATAATTAGCAATCCAGAACAAATACCAAGCCCCTCCCCCAATGTTAGCATAGGAGGCAAGACATTCTTACAGAGAGGATGGAAACAAGAGCAACGAGTGAGAAATCAAGGGAATAGACCTCCCACCCCTACACCAACCCACTACTGCTTCCTGAGTACAGCCAGGTCTGCCTAAACTCTCCTCCCTTCCTAAACCCGATGCGTCCAAAAAATAAAGAGGGGCAAGCAGACCCTGCAGCCCTGCCTTCGCTCCGAGGGGAGAACCCTCAAAGGCCTTCCTCTCCGGAGAGGGGAGCTGAAGCACCCCACGCAGGACTTCCCAGTGAGGCCGAAGAAAGAGTCAGGACAACCGCCTCAGGGGTCAGCAGAAGGGCTCCAGAAAGCATTTCGAGGGCGGCCCGAGACACCAGTTGCTCCGCAGCCGCCTCCTCCCATCCCTCGGTGTCTGAGACAGGTTTTCCTGTGTCCCCCGGAAGAGAAGAGGGCGCAGGGAAGGGAGTAAAGACAGCCGGGTGCCGGGGCCATGCCTCCCCTTCCCCAAATCCTCCTAGGAAAGATCACTCAGTCCAAAACCCCAGCGCAGGCCTCACGGCCCAAACGTGAAGCCGCGGTCTCGCGTACACGGCGTCGCCGAGCTCCCCCTCGCCGCCTCCGGATAACACCACTCTGGTGGCGGCCCTGGGCTGGGGTCTGGGAGACCAGGTCCGGGTCTGTGCGAGCTGGGGGTGTCCTGAGGAGCAGAGGCTCCGGCGGGGCGCAGGAAGCTAGGCGGCGCGGTGCCGGGACTAGGGGACCGGGGGAGAGGGGAAAAGGGGCCCATGCGGCCGCTGCCCCGCCGCCCGCCACCCGCGCTCCGGCCCTCGCCGCCCCCTCCCCGCCGCGGTGCGCGCAGAGCGGCGCGGCCCCCCGGGACACTTACGTTGCTCTGGGGGTCGATGGCCTGCAGCAGCCGGTCCCTGATCTGCTGCGGGGAGGCCGGAGCCGCTGTCATTGCCTGAGCGAGGCGGGGGGGGCAGCCGGGCCGGCGGGCTGGCGGGCGGGCAGGCTGAGGGGGGACCGGGGACCGGGCGGGGGGTCACTCACTCGCCAGCCTCCAGGAGCGGAGCCGCATGTTCCCCGCGGGGGGACGGGGGGGAGCCGGAGCCACCGCCGCCGCCTGAGCTGCCCGAGCCGCCGCCGCTGCCTGAGGAGCCGCCACCGCCAGGAAGGAGCCTCCTCCACAGCCGCCGCCGCCGCCACCGCCGCCGCCGCTGCCTCGAGAACCAAACTCCTGTGAGCTGCCCCCGCGCCAAGCACTCTGGGTAACCCGCGCCGCACGCAGCGCCGGCGCCACGCTGAGGAGATTGGGAGGTGGGGGGGGAAGAGACGAAGGCAGGGAGGGAGGGCGGGGAAGGGAGGGGAGAGAGGAGAGTAAGGGCAGGGGGAAGCGTGCGCGCCCCCTATGGCCCGGACACGCGCAGGGCGGTGCAGGGCCGCCTGTCCCGGAAGAAGCCTCCTTCTCCCTCCCCCACCTTACCCCGCCCCGCGCCGTTCTGGGCCGCAAGAGAAACCCTACGCATGCGCAAGTGTAGCACCAAAAATTACCTCCTCCCACCTACCCGCCCCCTTCTCCCCCCCACGTCTCCTCTGTCTTGCAGTCCGAGATTGGGTGGGACGGACGTTGAAAGGCGGTTGGACCAGGGAGTAGGCCGTTGGTTGTGGACCTGGAGAGGGGCGGGGCAACGGCTGGGAAAGGGGTAGAGCCCTTCGGCTGGTGAGGTAACTAGAGGGAGGAGAGGGGAATACGGAATAGGACTCGAGGGAGGACCCGCCCCACTAAAAAGGGGCAGCCCGGGTCTGTGGCGCCTTGGCTGGCCCCTAGAGGCGTCCTTCCCGCTTCTCATGCCCCGCCCACTGCAGGCCCTAAGGCGCATGTGCAACCGGGGCCGAGGGGGCGGGCTGAACCTGAGGAACTGTGGCGACGACGGCGGCTGCTGGGACCGCGGCAGCTGGGAGGTTGGAGGTTGAAGGTTGGAGGTTGGAGGTTGGAGGTTGGAAGTTGGAGATTGGAGGAAGGAGGAAGAAGGAAAAAAGGAAGCAGGCTAGCTAGCGGGGAGGCAAGTCCAGGGCAGCCGATCTCCCCAGTCTGCCCGCTCACCGGCCAACCTCTGTAGCGAATTCTTGGCGGCCGCCGAGGAGACCAGGGCTACCCGGGCTGGGTTGAGCCAAGCCGCTGGAGCGCAGGTTCGGCCCGAGGTGGGTGGGGCCTCTGGCTTTAAAGGCCTTAGGCTTGGCCATCCACTTGTAGTGTGAGCAGCCGCCTCGCTCCTCTCTCCCCCAGCCGGGCCTCTGATCTAGGGGTGAGCTCGCTTCCAGGCCTCACGCCCCACGGCTCTAGTCTTCTCAGGTGGGGGATCGGCCTAGCCTGTGTGCTGGGCAGCCCGCCAACGGTGGCTCTTTCCTGCCCTTGGAATAAAGGTGAGGCTCCTGGGCTCGGCCTCCCTCGGCGCCTGCCCCCCACCTACCCCTGAGGACTGCGCTCTCCTCCAGGACCGCCGGACCGGGCTGCTAAGTTGTTGCCCATCTCCTCCCACTTGGGTTCATTCTGTCTAACTGACTGTGCCCGAAGAGCACTTCCTCCCGGCTGTCAGCCTCCCCAGGGCTCGGGTCAGGGCCACCACCTACTTGCCAGGGTGTGGAGCGCGCTCTCGGAGTCTCCAGTGTCCATTTCAGTCCATCTGTTTTTCTTAGCAGACTGTAAATTACCTAAAAGTCACTACTACCCTTTTTCATCTAGTTTTTCTTATACATAATAGGTGCACAATAAAGTTTTGTTCAGTCTGAAATTCTGGGAAACCAGAGTTCATTACCTATTGCTCTGCTTCTTAGTCTGAGCACTCAAAATCCTTTTGTGCCTCCCCAGGTAGTTCTAAAATAAATAAATCCCTTACCTAGCACTTAAGGTCTATATAATCTGTTTCCCACCTCCCTTTGCAACTCCTACTCAGTTTCACACATTTGTACTACTATTCTCAGGACTCGTCTTCATCTTATGTTCCATTAAGCCAATAGTCCTCCATGCTCACAGCTCTCCATCTCTTAGAAACCTTAGCACTCCAGGCTCCACCCCAGGGATCACCCCGATATCCTCAACTGTTATTGTTCTTAAAACTAGAATATTGTGCACAGTAACAGCAATATTATAAAGATGATCAACGTGAAAGACTTATTTACTCTGAACAGAATAATTCCAACATCCTTTGGTTGAAGAATGTTTCCACTTCCAGAGAAAGAACTGCAGAATGAAGCATAATTTCTTTCACTTTATTTTTCCTGGTTTTTTTTTTTCTTTCAAATTTCATGGCTAATGTGGAAATTTGTTTTGCATGACTTCATCTGTATAATGTACTTCTTGCCTACTTAAAGGGTAGGGGAGAAAAAGAGAATTGGAACTAAAAATAGAAAAATTTTAAATTGTAATTTAAAAAAGAAATTTAGTATTCTTTCCCTCAGTTTTCCTTTCTATATGTATTTCAGTCCCTATTATATCCTTCAAGTAGGGTGGAAATTTTTTAAAGTCAAGCACTTTGATATGTGTCATCCGCAAACTTAACGTAGTACCTTACACATTTTAGACGGATTTATATTAAGAAAAAAATGAAGAGAAATAATTGTCATAGCCCATAAAAATGTACCACTTTAATATATAAAAGCATATTTTTCAAAGGGGTTTTAATCATCCTGTCTGAAGCCCCATTGTAATTTTTTATATCCTCCTAAAAACAATATGTTAAAGCTGAGACTCCAACATACCCCTCCCTAGCTTTATTTTTAATACTTGAACTTCACCTACTCCATGCATTAATCACCACTCCACCTATCTTATCTGAATCTTATGCCCTTGTGTTTGAAAGCCCTCTTACAGGAAAGGACTCCCTCTGCATCTCTACTTGTCAAAAAAATCTTTCAAGGAGGGACTCTAATAGTTTGAACTCCAAGAAACTTTCCCTGGTCCCTTTTCTTCTTTCTTTCCCAAACCTTTAATCCTCCTCTGACCTCTCCTGTATTATATTCTGCCTTGTAATATATTAATTATAGATATATAAGTATTATCAAATTATCAGCTCTTCAAAGACCGTGTGACTGAATTCATAAGTCCTTAGCATCTAACACAATTACTTGGTATGTATTTTGTAAAATATTGAAATGAATATCATCATATATAGGAATTCCATTAACATTCATTGTGAGAATATAGGACTAGTCAGTATTGAAATCAAGAGAAATCTCAATCCTCCTCTCCCAGGGCTTTGTTAGTATAGTGGGAAACAGCTTGATGCATTCTGAACTTCCATTTCTGGAAATACAATTTGGCTTTTTTTTTTTGAGTCTGGGGTTAAGTGACTTGCCCAGGGTCACACAGCTAAGAAGTGTTAAGTGACTGAGACCAGATTTGAACTCTGGTCCTCCTGAATTCAAGGTTGGTGCTCTATCCACTGCGCCACCTCGCTGCCCCAATACAATTTGTTTTTAAAAACAAGACCACAGTATGGAATCCAAAGGAGGCTACTGATGAGTACCATGTGTTAAAAGGGGATCTCTCTGTAGAAGACGCATTAGTTCACTTACTAGTTGTACTCCTGGAGCACTTTTAGTTGCTAAAAAGCATTTTCTTCATATGTTTTTATGGGTCCCAAACTTTTGTATTAAAATTCTAAAATAAAATAGATACTATGCATAAATGTTAATGCTTTTTTGACTGATTATCCTAGTTTTCCTATTGGGAAGTATAATGTTATAGTTGGAAACTGGCCCACTTGTGGATAGGAATTATCTAACGAGACAAATTAGGTTAAACAAGCCCTGCCCCTGTAGTCTTTAAATTTCTTAAACTGTTTTTTGGTTTGGTTTGGTTTGCTTTTATTTTTATCTTGAGCCACATAGAAGTGAAAAGCAATTTAGGGTTTGCATGTTTTTTTTTTAAATGTAAGAAATATAAAACAACCTAGTTTTTAATCTGAAGATAGAACATTGACCGTTTAAATATGTATCAGTAATACATTTTTTAAATACCTACTTTATGCAGAGGTTCTTCAAGTTTTCTCTGACGGAAGGTAACAGCTTAAAAAAACGGTGACAAAGAAAAAAATCATTTCAGCAGGGTGGAAAATAGTTAAAATAGAAGTAGAAAAAAATAGTTGAGGAATAATCTACTGCAGGTATGTTTGTCACACCCTGTGCTTCACTTGCACTGAGTTTCCTAAGTTATTAATGCCCTTTAACATATTATGTAAGTTCTCTTCTGAACAGAAAAATCAGACTAATAGTCTAGAGTAGAAATTCTATCAAGACCCACATCAGTTGGAGCCAAAACAATTTTACTTTTCATCAACAGGATTTATTCAAACAATGGGGCTGGGGTGGGGGTAGGGGTGTAGAGAGTTCTCACTTGTTTTCTAACCCATAATAAATAATTGGAAGAAACTAGCTAAAGAGCCAACCTTAGAATCAGAAGACAGTTTCAGGTATGGCCTCTGACATATCCTGGTTGATGGCCATTGGCAAATACCTCAACTCCTCAGTCCCAAACCCTAAATTATTAAAGAATTGCCAGTGACAAAAGGGAGTTTACTCACTGGAATTTGCTCACACAAGTGAAATCAGAAGCCCACGACCAAAAAAGAATTACTTTTTTCCCCCAATATACTCTCAAGTTTCCAAAATGTTAATAGCTTCAATTTTTTTTCTGGCATTTATTTGAAGTCATCTTTATATATATATATATGTGTGTGTGTGTGTGTGTGTGTGTGTGTGTGTGTGTGTGTAATATATGTAATATGAATGTCTTTTGGTGCAATGGAAATAGCATTGGATGTGGAATCATAGGACCTTACTCTTTCTGTGACTGGATAAATCACTGGAATGTCACTAAGTATGAATTTCCTTATTTACAAAGATGGAAGGATTGGATTAAGATCCTTTCAACACTAATCCAAGAATTTTATTTTTTTTTTTAACAACAATCAAAACTTACCTTCTTGTATGAGAATAAGGATGAATAGATCTGATTTCATTGCAGGGGGTGCTGGACCCATCTCCTACCCCACACAAATGATTTAGGGCTTAATTTATTGTTTTGTGGATTGGATTCAAGGTGATGAATCAAATACTCCTAAACCATATTAAACTTAAAATTACGTAGTGCAGTTTCAGAGAGCTAGTTATGACATTTCCCAATATATATTGCTGGTTAATAGGGATCTCCACATGAGGAAAGTTCCTCTATCCTTAGTAGGACTTAGAGTTTTAATTGCTAAAAGCTTTTAAGCTAAGTGACTTGCCCAGGATTACTGAGCTCTTATGTGTCAGATGGAGGACTTGGGTCCAACTTAGTTCAGTTCTGTTCATTACACTACACTGCTCCTCTTTGTTTGAAAATAGACAAAATAATTCATATATAAGCTCTAAAGAAGTGTAATTAGAGGAAGAGGTCTAGACACAGAGAACCCCTAAGACAACCTTTCTCCATGTTGAGGACCTGGGAAGTTTTCTTCTGGGAGAATTATAATGAAGGATAAGGGAAGTTCCTGAAGCATGTACAAACATTCTGTAACTGGTTCCAGTTGGCTAACCAGGTATTAAAAAAGAAACTCTTAGATTGTCTTCAGAGGGATTCCAAAAGGTTGTCAGCTTCAGTTATGGTCTCTGTGCCTCTGTATTCTTTAAAACAGTTCTTAATCTGTGAAGGGAATTCAACCTTGTGAGTTCAAAAGGTTTACAAGGCTACTCTTGACTTCTCAGCTTTCTAAAATGTGGCTTTGCAACTAACGCCATTTATTCCTCCAAGGTGTAAGGGAAGTTGAGCCTCCCTCTTCAGTTTCCAGTATTAGAGTTTGCAGACAATATAAGCATTGATGCCTCAGGCCACAATTTTGGGGAGTAATCTTTAGCACCCAACCTAGTGATAGCTGAGATAAAGGCTCATCCAGTAGTCCTGCCAAATCAGGATATGTAGTACAAGAGAGAGGATACTCCTAGGTGTTAAAAGGAAGAACTGTACATTTATTTTTGCTATGCTTTAAAATAAATATTCTTTTGAAAAAAGCCAATTTGAAATAGTTAAAAACTAAGTGGCTAAATGGAACTGGCTAGTCATTGGCCGCTTAAAGGATGGGGAAACACAAACAACTAGAGGAAACTCAAGTCAATAACAGACAAAAAAGATACCATAATCATTCTGGGAACCCCAGCATGAGGAGGAGATAATAGCCAACCTGAGAATAAAGGGCCAAAGAATACATACTATCAAAGAATAATTATTGCTTTTCTCAAGAACAATAAAATGTATTTGAGGGACCAAGAATTTTGTACTAATAGACTACCAGAAAAATGTCCCCAGTCACTGGAGGGAGTTAATCCAAACAAATTTGGAGCTTCACCTTTGGGCCAGGATTTCCTAACTGTCTTTATTGGAGTGAAAACAAATTCAACTGGTCTCCCGTAGCTAGTTGCAGACCACTGAACTTTGTTAATTTAATCATTTAAGATGTATCTGACTCTGTGATCCCATTGGGTTGGCAAACATACTGAAGTGGTTTGCCATTTCCTTCTCCAGCTCATTTTATAGATAAGGAAACTGAAGCAAACAGGATGAAGTGACTTGCCCAGGATCACACAGCTGGTGTCTGAGACCAGATTTAAACTCGGGTCTTTCTGACTTCAGGACCAGTGTTCTATACACTGTACTACTTAGATGCCCACATCATACTTTACATTCAAGCAATCTTGCCAGCCACTTCTAACATTCTCTTGTGTTCAGCTCAGGAATCAAAAAAGTACTGCCAATTACCACTGTTCCTGGAAAGGGCTTTTTAATCACATATCTGTGGATCTTCTCACTATCCTTATGATTCCCAGGACACTCTTCCCTAACCATCTTTCCATTTGTGTTATTTTTCCTATAGTAAGCTCCTTGAGAGGAGGGGTTGTTCCAGTCAATAAAGCAGCATCAAGTGCTCTTTAGTAGGTACTATGCTAAGCTTTGCCAAATCCTTGTCCATCTTTCTAGGAGTTTACAATAAGTACTTAAATAAACACAGAGATTGGTTCTAGGGTTCCATTGGTATAGATAATTTCTGAGCAATTCAGATTGTTACCTTTGAAACTTTTAAGTTGCCTAGACTAAAGCACCGAGAGTTTAGATGACTTGCCCAGAGCTACATGGTAGATAAGTTTCAGAGGTCAGACTCAAACCTGGATCTTCTTGGATTCCTCTCCATCCAACACACCACACTCACTATCTTTCATCATATGTACTCATGCCTTTATAGAATATATGCATATTAAATAGCTCAGGCTATTTTGGAAGGGAGGAATTAACAGCTAGGAAATTGAAAGTCTACAAAATAGAGAGGGGCATTTGAAGAAATTGGATTCCCAGAGGTGGAGATGAAGAGGGGATTAATTCTGAGCATTAGGAAAAGCCAGTGCAAAAGCAAGGGGATAGAAGAGGGAATTTTTCGTGAAGAAGATTGTGCAGGCCAACATGATCAAAGGGTAGAACATGTGGAAAGGTGTAAGAAGATTGGGAAGACTGTACAGAACTGTAAATACAGAGAAATTATTTGATTGTAGATATTATAGGGGGCAGCTGGAATTTAGTGAGAAGGAAGAGTGAAAGTCATATCTGTGCTTTAGGAGTTTCCCACTGGTAGCAGAATAGAGTAAGGAGAACCTTGAGGCAAGAAAATCAAAAACAACACTACTGCAAGAGAGTCCAGGCATCTATGCTAGGGTGGACTCTGTGTGAGTAGAGAGAAAGTATTTATTTAGGCAAAAGACAAATGGCAAGGTCTTACTTGGTAATTTAATTCCCAGTGCTTATCAAGTTTCCTAACTTAATCTTTTTCATTCATGCAAAGTTAAATCACTTTATAAGTAATTTGGAGACTTAACTAGGGCTAGGGCCTCCCCAAATGTCCTGGTGCAGTCCCTGGAACCAAAACTACACACAGGTAAACTACCATGAAAATAGAAAGTCCCATTTGTATGATACTATATAAGGGCAAAGGAATTAAGGGAAGAGAGTATAGGTTGGGGTAGTCTTCCTGAATGAGAAAGAAAAGCTTGGGCAGAACCTTTTTAAAAAGTCAACAATCACTTATTAAGAGTTTTCTCTGTCCTGGATTCTGTACTAAACCACAAGTATACAAAACACACACACGACTATATACATAAAAAATATACAGAACTGGGAAGATGGGAAGTACTGATAGAGTTGAAAAGAAGATGAGAAAAGGCCCCCTAAAGAAAGGAGCTGAACTTTGTCAAAGGAGCCAAAGGAGTCAAGAAGTGGCAGTAAAGAGAGCAGTCAGGAGGGACCTTGAATGTTACCTTACCCATCTTCTTTTCTGAGAAACATCCAATGGATGGTTCGGCTTTAGACAAGCAAATAGAATGAGAGAAGGCATTCGAGGAAGAATTAAGAGCATTAGAAAAATAGAAAAGGAAGTAGAAATTACTAGTACATAGAAAGGAGATTATTTTATAGGAGTGTTGATAAATTGGAATGGCTAGGTGGGGAAGCACATAAGATAAGCGGATAAATTTCATTTCTGGCACTTATATGACCCAGGATAAATCTTGGTCCTAGCTATTGAGGTGGATGGAATCTCTGAAGTCACCAATGAGGAAACTGAGCTTCCTAGAAGTTGTGACTTGCCAGTGATAGTAAATAGTGCAACTGGTATATGAACCAAGGGTCAATGATTGCAAATCCCTAAATTTTTCTCATCTGTAAATTGGAAATAATCGTCTCACTACCTACCTGGATGAGTTTTGGAAATGAAAGTGCTATATAAATATGAGTTTTTAGGACATTTTAGTCAGTGTTATAAAAGATAAGCAAGGGCATTCAAGGGCTGGCAAGGTCCACCAGGAATTTATCAAGCATTTATGAAGATTGCATGGTACAGGGGAAGGATCATTAGATTTAGATATAGAATGAATAAAGATCTTTGTTCAGATTTTTGCCTCTCACATTTACTGGAGGTATAACTATTGTTAAAAATATTAGGAGATACCCTGTTTTCCAGAGCTAAGTACCAGCAAGCAAGCTGTGCCCAGAGCTTGGCATAACAGTCCTTTGCTTCTATACTCTGGATAGTCTCATCCCCTACAAATCAGCTAATTATTGTATTGCACTAGGTGCTCTCTGAGCTCTTGACAAGTCCCCATGTTCTGGTCAAGAAGCCCTGCTGTGAATCAAACTTGCCTTCTTGTTGCTATTATCCTTCATTGTCAGGGCTTCAGCTTACTCTGTGGCCCTTGGGGTAGGTATTGAGATCTATCCACGCTGCCTCCTGTCCCTCTCATTATGGACTGGCACATCCTGTCTAATCTGCCTCCTTGTTTTCAAGCAAGAGATTTTGATTTAATTTAATGTGAAATTAAACTTCTGTTTGATTCCTGACTCCCATCTCTAGCCTGCTGTGTTCACCTCTAGCCATCCACAGGTTAGAGGCTATTTGGTCTTTTGTGAAATGTGGCTAATAATACTAGAGTGCCTATTTTGCCAATCAGACAATTCCTGTAAAAAAACAAAAAACAAAAAACCAACTGCTAACAGGGGTTTGGATAGTATGTAGGAAGCTAATTCAGTCATCCAGATATGAAGTGATAAAGGCTTGAACTAGAGTTGGAACCTTAGGAAGAGAGAGGGTTGAATCTGCCAGACACTGTAAAAGATGTGTGGATACATATATTTGCAAATCAAAGAGGCAGTTTAAGTATATGCAGGAGCAGAAAGGGAAAAAAAAAGTCAAACCATTTGCATTCCAGTTCTTCATTTATGGTGTCTTAACTAAAAAATTTAATAATTTGCTGATGCTAATTGCTAAAATGCTGATGCATTACCATTATAACACTCATGCATTAGCTCTCCTAGGAAGCAAGGATAGCATAATCTTTGCTCTTTTGAAGTTTATATGGTCAACTAGAGGACATAAATCAAGTTTTCAAAAAGGGAAAGAGGAAGAAAAAGAGATTATGGGTCAGAAAGTTGGTGTGGAAGAACAAAACGGGAAAATGGAACAAGGAAACAAAAGAGAGATGAGCAACTTGCCAAACTCAGAGTCCTTTTCCCATTCCTCATTCTCCTCAACCTCTCTGTAGCTTTTGAGACTGTTGATCACTCCTTCTTGATACTTTCTTCTCTTAAGGTTTGTGTGATTTGACTTTCTCCAGGTTCTCCTCCCCAGTTCTGACCCTGCTTTCTCTGTTCCTTTTGGAGATCCTCCAGACCACACCCTCTAACCTTAGGTGTCCTTTAGGGCTTTCTTCTCTCTTTATGCTATTTGGTGAATTCACCATCTTCTGGGGACTTAATTACCATTTTTATCTTGATGATTCTCAAATCTACCGATTTTGCCCTAATCTCTCTGCAGATCTCTAATCTCAAATCTCCAACTGACTTTTAGACATTTAGAACTGAATGTCATTTTAAATATGCCCAAATCTGAACTCATTATCATTCTCTCTAAACCTTCCCACCCTTTCCCATTGTCCTTTTTATTATAGAAGGTAGTAAGGGCAGTGACCAGTCGTCCTGATCCTAGTCTACTCATTGAACTGGAGGAAAGTGTGAGGCAGATGACTTTGCACAGCTCTGAATTACTTAAATCCAACTCACTTGCAAGTCAAGATATCCCTCTTCTGACTGGTCCACACCCACAACTAAGGAGAACGTACTAGAGGGCAATATCATCCTGCCAGAAGGTCAGGCTTGCTACTCAGGAATCATCATCCTTTACTCCACGTCCAGGTGCATTCAGAAGTGAAATCTACATTTAAAAAACAATTAATTCCAAAACTATATAAACTATTTGGAAAAATAGGCAAAAGAGGAATCCTCCCAAATTCCTTTTACAGACCCGATATGGTATTGATACCAAAATTAGGAAGAGCAAAGACAGTGAAAGAAAACTATAGAGGGTCAGCTAGATGGAGCAGTGAATAGAGCACCAGCCCTAAAGTCAGGAAGACCTGAGTTCGAATTTAATTCAAACACAACACTTCCTAGCTGTATGACCCTGGGCAAATCACTTAACCCCAATTTGCCTCAGCAAAAAAAAAGAAAGAAAGAAAAAGAAAAGAAAACTATAGACCCAATTTCTCTAATGAATATTCATGCAAAGACTTTAAATAAAATAGTATCAAGCAGATTATAGAAATAGATCACAAAAATCATCATTGGATCAAAGATATGCAGACTTTTATAGCCCTTTGAGCATAGTTCCAAATTGCTCCCCAGGATAATTGGATCAGTTCACAACTCTACCAATAATGTATCCTTATTTTTCCACATTTCTCTCCAACATTTATCATTTTCCTTTTCTGTCTTATTAGCCAAACCGATAGGTATGAGGTGATATCTCAGAGTTGTTTTAATTTACATTTTTCTAATCAATAGTGATTTAGAGCATTTTTTCATATGAGTATAGATATTTTTGATTTCTTCATCTGAAAAAGAAAACCCCAGATGGGCTTTATACCAGATTCAATATCAGGAAGACTATCAGCATAGTTGGCCATAACAAAAAACAAAAACAACAAAAATCATGTAATTATCCCAATAGATTCAGAAAAAGCTTTTGACAAAATACAGCAATCATAAAAAACATAAGAATAAATGGAGCTTTCCTTGAAATGATAACTAGTATCTATTAAAACCATTATCTGTAATGGGAATAAGCTAGAAACTTCAGTGAGATCAGGGATGAAGCAAGGATGATAATTGTCACCAGTATTATTCAATATTGTACTGGAAATACTAGCTATACCATTACAAGAAATTCAATATATTTAAAAGAATTGCAGTTTGTTTAACCCATTTTGGATTGCTTGCTGCCTAGGGAGGGAAAAGGTCAGGAGGAATGAAAAAAATTTACAACTCAAGTTTTTGTAATGGTGAATGTTAAAAACTATCTTTGCATGTATTTTGAAAAATAAAAAGTTATTATAAATTTTTAAAAAAGAAATTCAAGTAATTAGAATAGGCAAGGAGGAAACAAAATTATCATCCTTTGCAGACAATATGATGGTGTACTTTAAGAATCCTAGAGAATCAACTTAAAAACTCTTTGAAATATTTAGCAACTTAAGCAAATCTGCAGAACATAAAATGTAAAGGATGATATGAGCAAATTAGGGGACCATGGAGTATTTTACTTGTCAGATCTATGGATAAGACTTTGTGACCAAGCAAGAGAAAGCATTATTGGATATGAAAAGGATAATTTTAATTACATTAAATTTAAAAAGGTTTTACACAAACAAAACTAAAACATCTAAGGGTAAAAGGAAAGTAGGAAATTGGGAGGAAAGATTTAAAAGTAAGTTTCTTTGGTAAAGATTACATTTCTCAAATATAGAGAGAATTAAGTTCAAATTTTAAGAATGTAAGGCATTCCCCAGTTTATAAATGGTCAAAGGATATGAACAATTTTCAGATGAAGAAATCAAAAATACTATACTCACATGAAAAAATGCTCTAAATCACTAATGATTAGAAAAATGCAAATTAAAACAACTCTGAGATACCACCTCTGAGTTTGGCTAATATGACAGAAAAGGAAAATGATAAATGTTGGAGAGAAATGTGGAAAAATAGAGATATGTTATTGGTGGAGTTGTGAACTGATCCAACTATCCTGGAGAGCAATTTGGAATTATGCTCAATTTGGAACTAGGCTGCATAGCTTTGACCTAATAATACCACTACTAGATCTATAGCCCAAAGAGATTAAAGAAAAAGGAAATTGACCTATTCATATAAATTATTGTATAGTGAATAGAATTAGGAAATCATTGTACACATTAACAGTAAATGTGAATGACTGCTATTCTCAGCAATACAATGATCCAAGATAATTATAAAGGGCTTATGATGATTTATGGTAATATAAGGACTTATCTATCTCCAGAGAAAAACTTATAAAGTCTGAATGCAGATCAAAGCATATCTTTTTTACTTTATTTTTCTTGGATTTTTTTTTGTCTGTTTCCTTTTATAACATGGTTTATATGGAAATATGTTTTGCATGAATACACATGTGTAATCTGTATCAAGTTGCTTGCTTTCTCACGGGAAGGAGAGAGAGAAAGGGAGAGAATTTAGAACTCAAATTTAAAAAACAAAAACAAAAAACTAATGCTGGGGCAGAGAGAAGGCACAATGGAGAGAGAACATACCCTGGAGTCAGGAGAAACTGATTTCAGATCTGGCCTTGACACTTACTGTGATCCTGGCAAATCACTAAACCTTGATTGCATCACACACATAACCAAAAAAATGAATGTTGAAAAAAAATTTACACGTAATGGAAGGGAAAAAATTTTAATGGCGTTAGAGGGAAAAAAAGGAATTCTGATGAACACAATGACCAGCTGCAATTTCAAAAGTCTAATGATGAAATATGCTGTCCACTTCTTGACAGTGAACTTTGTTTCCAAAATGAAGGAAAGAAAAGAGGATCATTAAGCATTTTAAAAATGCAAAAAAGATAAGCAGGACATCTTTGAAAATAATTTTAGTTTTTATAATTGGAGAAATGGTCAGGCTTTACACACTGTAGAATCATAGCTAAATAAGAAATACTCTTTTTCTCTTTTGTTTTGTATATGGAAATGCTTGTTCTGTTTGGTGCTTTCCAAGTACAGAATTTTAAAATTAAATTTTTTTAATTACTTGAAAAGTAAGTTTATACAAATGCAATTTCAACAAGAACACTTTTTATTTACAATTAGCATGGTTAAGGTAGAAAAGATTTTAGAGATCATCTAGGCAAATCCTTTCATTTTACAAAATGGGAAATTGAGGGTAAAGAAAATGACATACATAATCATGTATCAAATTTATCGTCAAGCAATTTTTTGAATCCAAGTCAAAATCAGCATTATAAGATTTTAAATTTATTTTAAAGTGTATTTGCCAAGACTAAGCAGGCAGCATTTAGTGGAAAGAGTGTCAGCCTCCGACTCAGGAAAACTTTCCTATCAAGTTTTACCTCTGATACAAACTAATTTTTTGACCCTAGACAAATCATTTAAACTTTCAGTGGCCCAGACAATTCTCTAAACCTATTAGAGAGAAGGTGGTAAACTGCAGAGCAAGTTTTCTTCAACAATGAAATAAAAGCTCCAGTTCAAAAGAAAAAATACTTAACAGCCTATCCAATGGGCTGTAGGCCTTTGGGGATTTAGGAAGCATTTGCTTCTGTTGTTCCTCACTTTTCCAAGATTGGTCTACTTCCCTTTCCTGTCGCATATATCCTTGGTCCTTTATACCCCTTCACCATTGTTAATATGCTATATATAATGTTAAACTCTAAGAGAAATGGAGCCATTTGTAAAAGCCATTTGGAACTTTGGAGAAGTACACTAGAAAGTCAGTGGAATTGAGTATACATATACTTAGTACTTAGCATGGTGATATAATGGTTCTCTAGTTCACACATACTCAGTATACTGTAATGATGTAATTGTAATAGGGTATTTAAACAGAGGACAAAGTCAGACTCGGGGGAGACTGGTTGAGACTGCAAACTGTCTGACTGCTGGAGGAGATGGGGTCAGACTATGAACCAAACAGATGCTTTCTCACTTGCTCTTGAAGTTCCTTAAAGAGCTGTTATATATTGGAAGCTACAAATTTTATTTGGGCTGTGGCAATTCTTTGTACCACACCTATTGAATAGGCCGAATCAGATATTATATTTATGTCTCCCAGATAATACGTAAGAGCCAGCATGAAGGCCTTGCCTATGAGCTTCCTATTCAGCCTTCGTCCACCAGTGGAAGTAGGGTCATGAGTCCTTCTACAATACCAAAGTTGTCATAAATAACCTTAGCCAAGGGGTCAAGCAATGTAATGCAAGAGGCATTACTGACAATCTTAAGGGAATTATTATTGCATTTCTCATGGGTTGCTCTCATCATGAATATTGGGGCATTCCAAGAAGGGGCAGAGAAAATGACCCATTTGGCTCCACCCTTTAAGTAAACCTCAACCTTTTCCATAGTGATAAAGACTCCAGTAGACTGTATAACATATTTGACTCCAGTGTCTTCCCATTTAATATTAGTGGGATCTTGCTCCTGGAAGATGATGGTGGTTTTTTTGGTTTTGTTTTGTTTTTGTATTTATTTTTTCCTTTTTTTAATAACAGCTTTTTATTTTTTCAAATACATGCAAAGATAGTTTTCAACATTCATCTTGTGCTCCAAATTTTTCTCCCTCTCCCTCTTTCCCGTTCCCTTAGACAGCAAGCAATACAATATAGGTTAATTTCCATATTTGTCATGCTGCACAAGAAAAATCAGATCAAAAGTTGAAAAAAACATGAGAAAAAAAAAGCAAACAACAACAACAAAAATGAAAATACAGTTCTTTGATCCACATTGTCTCCATAGAAACTCCATCTCTGAATGTGGATAGCTCTTTTCATCACCTGTCTATTGGAATTGTCTTGAATCACCTCATTGTTGAAAAGAGCCAAATCAATGGTGATGGCTTTTCCACTGATGACTAGCTTTCCCTGAACTTGCCATGAGTAAAATCATATTGTAATTGAGGTCTGTAAAGGAGTCACTGATGGTCACAGTGAGTTGAATACAGCCCTGGGCACTACGTGCTTAATATGGCAGAAGCTATTGACTGATCTTGTTTTAGCGATGTTATAGCAGTGGATCCTGGTGCTCAGTTTGGGAGAAATTCTGAGATCCAATAATAACATTTTAAAAATAATTTTGGAGAAAGGTCCACTCCCTCTGGAAATTTTATGTACCAGAGCTGCACAGTGCAGGATGGCATGGATTAATAGTACTGTTAGAGGGGAGACTCACTTTGATGAATTCTAAGATACGTCTTAAGTAGGGAAAGCTAACCTAGATCCTTACCCTCTTTCAATTCTAGCTGCAGCTTAATGTTCTTAATGCCTAAACAGGTGTATGTTTGTGTGTGTGTGTGTATACATATAAAGCGGGTTCAATTTATTGGGAAGGCTAGGAATGACCAATAAAATGCTCCTTTTGGCTCCTCAGCCAGCCAAAAGACCATAAGGTGAGGTTTAGTAGCCTTCATATAGTATTGGTAAATTCAGGAAAACAAAGAACAGGAATCATAGATGGAAAACTATAATTTGTTACAAAGTCTGAAGTGTCATAGATGACAGAAAATTGGAAGGAAGTCTGGAACGTAGCATTAGCAACAAGCCCTCCTTCCATCTTGTTGCTATAGAAAGTTCATCAGTTATGTCCGCCTACGCAGCCCGTTAGTGTCATAGCAATACTAGACTAGAGTTTCTTGAAGGATAGCCAGCATTGCAAAGATAACAGATGAGACGCCCTAGCATCCACCTGCACCCTTCAAGGATAACAGATTTCTTCTTATTGTACAAAAGTAGTTAGTGGTACAGAGATAACAGCTTCCTTTCCATTAAAGTGATTTATAGAGAGACTTAATTATTAAACTTGACTCAGAGAATAAAACCAAACTTCTGGACTCAATGAACTTCTGAACTTAACTCTGAAGCAAAGAAATTAAATACTCAGACTATAATGCTGTAATATTCAAGCATTATAGAATAGAATAAATTACACAATGTACTCAAATATAAAACATTAAATCAACATTTGATTTACTGATGTCCAAACCCACACAGATGCTAATTACTAGCTTAGCCATATGGTGACGAATGTTCAACCATAGCAACTTTGCATCTATTGATTGCTACTTCTATAATATTGGGTAAAATCCCTTAATTTCTCTGGGCCTGAGGTTCCTCATCTCTAAAATGAAGGAACTAATCCAGAAGAATAGCATCTCTTCTAGCTACAATACTATAATCCTAAATTATAAAAGGGTTTTGATTAGTATAGGGAATACCCACATTGACAAAATTACACAGAATTACAAATGTATTAATTTAATTGACTATCCACCCACATGGCACAAAGTACAATTTTTCATGCATTCTATTTTTCAGTAACTAAAGAGAATCTAGAACATTTCAAGGCTTAATGCAATTTTAACAATATCATTTCTAAATAGGAACAACATGGAGAACATTGCTATCAATAGGAAATCCTTCTAATAATCATAATATTTAAAGGAATTCAGAAAGGATGTTATTCATATAAGCTTATTAGTAAAATGTAAACAATCAGGAGAGGAATAATAATGAATCAGATTTTGTGAATATGTTGAGATTTACAAAGTTGTCTTTCCAAAAATCCTAAGAAGTAGATCATGAAAGTAATATTACCCTTATTTAGGATATGAGAAAACTTCAGCTCAGGGAAATTATGAGACTTATTTAGAGTCACCAGACAAATGAATGCCAACCCAAGAGTATGGAAAGTATTGTGTTAAAAGTTAGGATTACAAAGATGGCCATACCACAGAACCTGGTTTTAAGGTATAAGAAAGTAATGGAGGAAGGATTATTCTATGAATAATAATACTTATAATCATTTATTGGATGCTCAGTTATGGGTTGAACTAGATAATCTCTGAGATCCACTTTTTGAGCATTTCTGTCTCTTGTGACTCCATGTCCAATGTTCTTTCCAGGAATAACAGAAGCTAATGTAATTTTAAAATTTATTTGTTGAGTATTTTTTATCCACTTAATAATCATTTATTGAGTATCTTATATGTGCAAGATACTGGAAATATAAAGATAAAAATAAAATCGTCCCTGCCTCCAAGAAGCTTGTGGGGATGAAATCTCCCCTTTATTTAAAACTATATTGCTTCCTATTTCAACAAAATATTTCAGAGAACTTTGGGAACCACTCTTGAGTATGGAATTTTGCTGATAGTGGCTTCTCATTTCCTAGAATAACATTTTTTTTTTAAAATAACATCTTTTTAATTAGGTGGTAATCTGTAATGCTTTTAAGGGCCAACATTTCCTAAGCTAAATGTTTCTTTAATAAATTAAAAAAAACAAAAACAAAAATAAAAACACTACCTTTTCATATGTATCTCTTGAAGACTGAAGAGTGCTTTTCCTAAAATATCTCATAAAATTGTACTTTTCTTTCAAGGACAAACAGTTTAGTCTAGATTCTCTTATCTCTGTTTCATAACAGGAGGGTTTAGACTACATTTTATTATTTCAGTAAGTCTCACAAGTGGAGTTTGGGAAAAAGAACAGTTTTCCAATTAAAACTCAGACAACAATTTATAGATGTATATGATCTTTGCCAGTTGACAACCTAGTGATTGTAGTTCCCAGAAACTGAGAGTGAATGAACCAAAGTGGGATTCAGATATCTCAGGTCACACAGTAAGAAGTGCCTGTTCTGTAATTTGAACCCAGACCTCTTCTGAGTCTAAGCCCGGTCTCTTCTGAGATGATAAAAAATGATTGAGTTGTGTGTGACAGAGACAGACTGCAAGGAACTGGTAGCAATTTTATGATTCATGTGGCCTTTGAGATAATCCCCTCAAGATCAGGGCAACCAAGTGGCTTGGATTCAATGAATATAAACTCCTTTAAAGAAGGTACTATTTTTGTTTTTCCGTCTATCTTCAGAGCTTAGCACATAATGACTCCACATAAAAAGAGCTTAATAAATATTTTTTGTTCGGTAGACTTTTGAAACAGGTCTATAAACGCACTCTTATAACCAAGAAGATCAATAACTACTTCCTCCCTATACATTTGTGATGTGAAACTATGCAAAGTGAACTTCATTACTTCAGTCTTCAGTCTTCAAAGGGTGCAGAGGTCTGGAGAGATATGAGTAGGCTGTGATTTTCAGTTTTTTGTTTGTTTACCAGTTTTCTCTAGAAATCATGTTTTAGATTGGAAAATGCTGGTGCCAGTTATATAAGAGAAGAGACTAATTGTGGCACAGTAGACAGAACATTGGATCTAAGATCAGTTATCAGAAACTGAGTTTTGAATCTTGGCTCCAACACTTTCCAAGTCATCTTCCCCCTTAAGAGCTCTAGCTTCCCAATTGGGAAATGGAGATAGATAATACTTACATTGCCTATTTCACAGGTTTTCAACCTGAGGCATTATATGCAATATGAGTTATTAAAAATAAGTACTGATAGAAAATTTCTGTTTTGGAAGCCATATTGGATACATGTGTTCTCTGTTAATACCTGAGGACAAAATCAGTGATAGTTTAAGAAGTCACAAAAAGATAATATTGCCAAATGGATCACTGCCTTAATTAGCCAAGAAAGCTACATTTTCTATTTAAAAACATATTTACTAAACCTAATAACAAAAAACTTACTTTGCTATGTGGTTTTTAGATCCAGCTCTGTGATTTCATCAGCATAAGGAATCATAACTCATTACTTACTTAGAGCCTTAAGAATTGCCTGAAGCATTAAGAAATTAAAAAGTGACTTTCAAGAACCAATTCCCTAAGGCCCCAAATTCCAGATCTAGCTGCCACTACAGGTAATATTGATCATTCAAAGATAATAAGCTAAAGACAACCCACCTTAATCAGAATAATAATAGTTTTAGGTAATTAGAAGAAGGAAGAAGTTCATTATGGAAAGAAAAATTTAAGTCAAATCAATGAAAATTACTGTAAATACATTCTTGTCAGAGTACAAGTTTTTAAAAATTTACATAAAATGTTTTAAACGTTTATTTATTTTTATAAGCATTTATTGTCTCTTCCTCCCACTACTTCTCAACCCCTATTGAAGTTTTAAAAAAAGAAACCTTAATAACAAACAAATGTGCATAGTCCAGTCCCCAGGAAATGCATGCTTTGTTTTGCAAGTCCATACCTTCTTTGGGCAGGAGGTGGGTGGATGACCCAAGCTAAAAAGCTTCATCTTTAATTTCTGGACAACCAGCTTATCATTGCATGAATCAGAGTACTAAAATCTTTCAGTTATTGTTCCTCTATAATGTTGTTATAGTATAAGTCACAGTCCTAGTTCTCACTTCACCTTGCCTTAGATCATAGAAGTCTTCCCAGGTTGTCCAGAACTTAAAAAAAAAACACAAAAAAAACTGAATCTCATAGGTTTAAAAATTGTACAGAAGCTGATCATGAATCTTTCCTGATTCTGAAGGATTTCAGTTACCTAATGGCTCTGCCAATGATGAGAACTAGATAAGGGGTGCCTAAATGAAATCAGGGTTAATTGAGGTCTAGTAATTGAGGCAGGTTCAGGGTACAGGGAATCAAATAGAGCTCCCCTGCAACCCCTTTGGATTCGGCGCAAGGATACAGAGTTAAATGAGGTCTAGTAGCAGCACAAGAGTCCTTTGTAAAGGAATTTACAGACTCGAAAACCTAGATTGATAAAAGAGGTTTATTATGGGGTTTGGAAGTAAGGTTAAAAGGTAGGAAGACACCAGAGCCAGGATGGTTCCGGTGGGCAGAAATCCTTGACATGGCCGGGGTAAGGATGCCATGTTTGGGACCTCTGCAAAGAGTGGACTCCAGTTTGGCTCTTTTTATAATAAGGGCTTTGGACAATCTGAAGGGGCTTGTGGGTGAAGTCCCAGGTTAGCTTTCAGCTTGAGTTTCAGCTAGAATTAGAATTTGAATAGAATTCAATGGGTTTTTAGATAACAATGAAACTTTGTGCTTGGGATGGGGTCCCTTCCCTGAGGCAGAGTCCAAAGAGGTTTTAAGAGTTTTGGGGTTTCCTCATCACCATTACCTTGCACTGACTCACTGGAGAACTGTGGGGAGGTAACTTTACTCTATGAGCCATTCTTAATCATATGCAGGTTGGACTTGATGATGTCAATGGTATCTTGCCTTCCTAACTAGGTATGACTCTATGACTCCATACTTTTGGGTGTGTTGAGTCTGACTTCCAGCTAACAAGCTCTTTTCAATTTCCTCTTCCTTCTTGAGCTTCCAGGAGCAAGTAGTTGAAATTAAAAGGTACAATCCTAAAAGAGCTTTTTTGTCTATAAATGTAGCTGGATAATAATCTTTAAGTGCAAGATTAACCCTTGGGCAGCTGGAGGCAAGGTCCATAGTTTACTACTTATTTAACATGGCAATGCTGGCTTTGTGAGAATATTAAGATGGAGGAACAGCAGTTAACCTTCTCTTTCAAGTCCTGGTTCTACCACTTACTGGACATGTAACCCCACATAATCAAATGTATTACTATCTTTGGGGGGGAAGGAAGAACCAGTGATCTGGACTAGCAATTCAGCATACCAAACTCCTTATGTGGAAATTCTGTCCCTTCATGCAGATTGCCAACTGTATTCTTAAAGAGTTTCCTGGGATACTGAAAGATTGAACCTTAAATGAATGAGTTAGCATTTATGAAGTATTTAATTATGCACCATGCCCTGTGCTCACCACTGGAGCTATAAATAGGAAAGTCATATAGTTCCTAGGCTCAAAAACCATATATCCTAATTGAAGAAGATAACACATTGAGGAGGAATTGAATGGAAAAGTCCAGCGTTACGTTGGATATCAGTGGAAGGAGGCAGAGTAAGGGGATTCTGGGTACAGGACATGGTAGTTCTTAGGGCACAATCAGTAGGCGCTGATAAGGCCTGATGGTTTTCCATCTTATAAGTATAGTGGGTGATTCATCGATCATCAAAGAGGTTCAAGGTTCAATAAGCCATGGCATCCAGTGATGAGTAATAAGGAAGGGAAAAAAGGGAGGGGGGAACTGGCAAAGAAAGTTGGAGGAAGAGAAAGACTGTGGTCTAGGGCAAGAAGTTCTCCTCCCCTAAGGCCTGGTCAGTTCTGCCCTCCTACTTCTCCAAGATCTTGCCCATTAAAAAAGAAGTCAATAATCAGAGTTAAGACTTGAACCTGCAACTTCCTGAAGATAAGGCAGAAATGTACTGGGAACAAAAGTTGTATAAGACCCAATCCTTGCCTTAATTGAGCTTACAGTGTAACAATAACATAGTCATAATGAACTAGAAATCAGAATGATGCTTGTTGAGTAGACAAAAGCAAGGAGGTCATTGCCAATTGGATTAGGGCCTGTAGGAGACATTTGTAATGGTCTTTAAACAGGCCTCAAAAAGCAAAGAATGGAAGAATACAAGGTGAGCATAAGTAGCCTATAGGAGGTTACCAACAATAACTGATGCACAAAAAGTGGGATAAAAGATATAATTGAGGATGAATCTGACCTAAAGAAGAGGTAGCCAAATGGAAGACCTGAATGCTGCTCTGTGGTACCCCTGTTATACTGAAAAATAGGAAAACCTCTAATAAATATGCTGAGCTAATCCTTCAGGAGAGATTTTCTGAAAGATGTAGACAAGAAACTCACACCTAATGGCCTTTTTTGCTTCCCTGGCCTTCTTGATCTACTTATGACACTGCTGACTGTCCCCTCTCCAAGACTCACTACTCCCTCAGGGTTTTTATGACAGCTTTTTTTTCCTATTCTCTTTCTGTCTGATGGTTGGTCACCTTTTCTGGATTTTCTTCTATGTCATACTCCCTAAACATATTAACCATGATCTATGCCATACTCACTAAGCATATTAACCTGGGGTAACATCCCCATGGCTCTGTCCTGGATGCTCTTCTTCCTTTATATTATCTCACTTGGTGATCTCATAAGGTCCCATGGGTTTAATTACCATCTAAATTCAGGTGATTCCTAGATTCATAAATTTAGTCCTATTCTCTTTCTAGAACTATAGGTTACATCACCAATTGTCTTTTGTACATGTTGAACTGGATGTTCCTTAAATATTTCAAACTCAACATATATAAAACAGAACTCTTTATTCACCTCCTCACTCCCAAACTTCCCTATTACTACTGAGGGTACCACCATCCTCCTTGTCATCCCTCATCCTTGCCACCCTACATGGATAAACTTGTCCAATTGTGTTGTTTCTGGCTTCACATCTCCTAAAATGTCCCCTCCTTTTTACCACCACTGTCACCACTCACCTCATATCTGAATTATTGCAGTAACCTATAGGTGGGTTTCCCTGCCTCTCCCCAGTCTAAACAGTCTTCATCCTGGCTGTCAAATGGCTCTTCCTATAGCAATTTTCACATGCATCATCAACCCCAGAACCAAATGTTTGACACTGAAAGCTGGTTTCTAGGTTTACATTTTACTCCCCACCACGTAATACTGACCTGTGTGCTTTTGTCCACAGACAATTCTAAGAGCTCTGTACCTTTGTATGGGCCAAATCTTGTGTTTTGCTTTTTCCTCATCTGGCTCCCACCACATGGACCCAAATTCCACTTTCTTGTGATCTTTCCTGACTTCTCCTTTTCCCTTTATATAGTAGAGATCTCAGGTCAGATTATCTGTAGAATGTCTCCCTACTAGACTATGAACTCCTTAAGGGCAGAGATTGTTTTTCCCTTTCTTTGTATTCCCAGTAATAAACCCCTTGTCTGGCACAAGATAAAAAATAAATGCTTGTTAACTGACTAAAGTGTAAATTCCTTGAGGAAGAGGATATGCTTTACCTTGTACCCATTAGGTACTTCAGAAGTATTTCTGACTCGATGAAGGAAAGTTTGTATAATCCTTATCAATGGAGGGACTATCTCCAAGAATAAATGTACAGATCTATCAAAATAAATGGCAGAAAAAGAGTGGATTTCGGTCACAAGACTTTCTATGCCATGAGGGCATGGAAGCTTCCTCTGCATTTCCTCACCTGTAAAACAGAGATAATAATGTTTGTACCACCTACCTCGCGGGGTGATCCCAAAGATCAAACACATGTAAAGTGCTTTAAACCACAAGGCATTCCTCTTGGTGTCTGCTCACCAGATGGAAGAAAGGAGAACCTCAATATTTGAATTGATGTGACCTCAATAATTCCTTTTTGATGTCTCTTCCTCTTGTAGACCTCTACAAATCTTAGGTTTGTCCGTAAATTCTAAGCCCTAGCAGGTTTTATAGCAAACTAGAATATTTATGATTGTTCAGTCATTTTAGTTTTGACTCTTCATGACTCCATTTGAAACTTTCTTGGCAGAGATATTAAAATGGTTTGTCATTTTCTTCTCCAGTTCATTTGACAGATGAGGAACCTGAGGTACATGGAGTTAAGTGGTTTACTTAATAAGTCACTTAATAAGTGTCTCAGCCCAAATTTGAACACAAGTCTTCCTGACTTCAGGTCCAGCACTTTTTTACTAAGCCACCTTGCTGTCCTGCAACAGACTGAGTATTTTCTGAAGACTGACCTCAATTATGATGGCAAGACATATCCCAAGTAGGCTAGCCAGCTCCTGATGAACGTGATTGTGGCAACCCAAGAAACAAACACAATGAGTCTCAATCAGGAAAATTTTACTTTTAGAAACTACTATTCCTTAGAAAGAATATATCATTCTTAATTGAACATAAACAAAGGAACAATATTCTTCATAAGTGCCTGGTAGATAATAATTTCTTTAATAAATGTTTTTTCATTCATTTATTCATCCAGAAGGAGTAATTTGGCCTTACTGGACAACCTGGATTGAAATTTTATTTTATTTTTGACCCAAATACTTAATTTGAAAAATAAAGAAACATAATTTTTTATTCATCTGAGGAATCTAAGTCTTCAAAACAATCTTTTTCATTTTTTCATATATCTTTAATTCCATCATCTCCTCCTAAAGGATATGAAATGTTTGACAAATTTGTAGATGTTTTGTTATATTGATGAAATTTCACAAGTTATAAAAGTCATCCTTTAACAAGTGAATATAAATTCTGCTTGACATCTCCAGGCTCTATAATTCCTCTGGTTTTTATTATTACTGTAGAGAAAAGCACTTGATCTTTCTTTGGGACTATTACTGGCAATAATAGGACTCATCTTCCCTTTGAGAATTCTTGCAAGACAGGTTTTATAGCAAGACATCATCCTGAACTACAAATTATTGAACTCTTCCCACAGAGGCAAGAGTTTCTTTTTTATATTTATTTATAGCTGTGTGCTTTAACTTAACAAAAGGGGGGAGAAGAATCTCACAGGTTTACAATTTAACAACTGAAAACTGAAAATCTAAAGTACATTCTTTTTTCCAATAAGAAAATGACATGGAAAAAAAATTAAGAAAAAAAAAAAACAATGAAAATGACAGGGATTGGTTTAGCATATAATTCCATTGTTAGCATAGAAGGCCTAAGGGATGATTTGGGATTATAAGAATAACCTATGTCATATTTCCCTGACAAATGTAAATTCATAAAAACATCATCAATATACCATAGCCAAGTTCTTCCAGAAAATCATGAAATCTTACTGTAATATTTTTTGGCTGATTACTAAAGATATACACCAAGGGGGTCTGTACCCATCTGGATCAGTGTTTTAAATATCAATCTACCTTCTGGTGAACCTCTGACTATCACTAATTCCTTCTGAGAACAACATGAGATCAGGCAAAAATGTTACAGGGGACAATTAGTTCTTTAGAAATAATTTTCTGTAAAAGGATGGTAGACTTAATATCACAATGGGGTTTGTTCCAGAAGAGCTTTGTCAAAGTAGCTAAACAGCCTTCTTGAGAAACAACATTGCATAAGGCAATTTTATATGGGGTATGTGTGTTTAACATGGAATGACCAGTAACACTGTCTTCCCATGTTTTCACAGAACCAGCTAATAATGTGAAGCAAAGTATGCCTGTCGTTACTTTTTTTTTTTTTTTTTTTAATTTGTTGGCAAGATAATCAGGGTTAAGTGACTTGTCCAGGGTCACAGTTAGTGTGATTAATATTTTAGAAATAGGTCAATTGCATAGGAAGACAACCATACTTATACACTCTTGGTAGAGTTGCAAAATGATGTAACTATTCTGGAAAACAATTTGGAATTATTCTAAGAGTCACTGTACTTTCAAATCCTTTGATTCAATGATTTCACTTCTCACTGATGTATACCCCAAGGAAGTCAAAGATAGAAGTTTCATTTAATATTCAAAATACTAATATTCATGTTGAATGCAAAATATTTATAGCAGCATCTTTGTGATACCAAAAAAAATTTTAAGGGTGTTCAGTGATTGGGGAATGAAGGTAGAACATTGGACTTGGAATCAGGAAGATTAAATTCAAATCTTGTCTCAGATGCTTTCTATCTGTGACTATAAGCAAAGTCACAACCCCTCTCAAACTTGGCTTTCTCATTTACAAAATTGGGAGTAATAATAGCACCTTCCTCATAGGGCTTGAGGTTGAAACAAAATGTGTACAATGCTTTAGAAACCTAAAAGTGCTAAATATTATTAATGCTGTAAAATACTATTATGCCATTGGCAACAAATGAAAAATTCAGAGAAATATAGGAAGACTTACAGGAACTAATACTGAATGAAGCAAGCAGAACCAAGAGAAAAATATAATTACAATAATATAAGCAAAAACAACATTAAAAAGGAGCTGAACTTTGAGTTATAATGACCAATCTTGATCCTAAAAACATTTGATGAAACATAGCTGTGGTAGATGGGGGCACTACAAATATATTTTCAGATACTGCTTCCATTTTAATTGGTTAAGCTTAACTGTTACAGGGAGGGTACAATGGAGGTTAGAAGGTGGTGGATAAAGGCATATCTGGAAATGACTACTTTTCTAAAAGCACATAACCTTATTTACCAACTTCTCTTGGTTCATTTATGACTTCTCATTCATGTAGAAGTGGATGCTTAAGTCTTATTCAAATACTTTATCAAAGTATAGGGGTGAGTCCTAGGTTCTCACAAATGATATCAGTCTTCAGCACTGACTTCTACCAAGCCGGAAATATTTTGGATACAAGTCAATAATAAACACTATGTCTTTTGAGAACCAACTTGGTTCTTATCACTAAAAAGTCTGCTACTAAGTAATAAAATATTTTGTGTGCATCAAAACTCATGAAACTTGTGCGATTTTTGGGAAAAAAAATTTCTTGCTTCAGGTCTTCCAGGAATTCCAAGAATTTATGACAAATCCATGATTTCCTTTGAGAATTTGTTGGTAAATGGCATGTATTTAGTTATTCTGGGTTTATATCTTAACCATTTCTGGCTCTATAAATTTTGTAGAGTTTTCTTGTGTTTATTCATTTCTCTAGGTTTACTTTCCGAATTGGAACTTTTTGTCTAGCCAGGCTCAGACCATTTCTAAAACGGATATTGAAACCTCCTTTAAAACAGATATCTATCATCTGGAATTTGAATAATGAGTACTGTGCTCTTCAAACACATTAGGAGTGGCTGTCTACTGTACCAGGGCAGTAGGGGAGACACAGATGAGATTGTCTACCTGGAAAGCCCATCCTGAGCTGTCTACAAAGGAGAAAGAATGCTTAATCTAGGGCCTATCCTGATTGTTGTGCCCCCAGACCTAAACTTCCCTAGTACTGAAAGGTTTCTGGCTTAGCCTCTGTGAATATCTGAGCTGGCAAAATATATTTTCTAGTTTCTCTTTGGAGTTTTTGGTCATTTCTCAGTCTAGTGATCTTTTTTCATGCTTACTAGAAGAGCTGAATACTCTGGACTATTACTCTGCCATCTTATGCAGAATATCCCACATATGAAATTTATCTACTAACAC
This sequence comes from Sminthopsis crassicaudata, assembly GCF_048593235.1. Taxonomy (NCBI): domain Eukaryota; kingdom Metazoa; phylum Chordata; class Mammalia; order Dasyuromorphia; family Dasyuridae; genus Sminthopsis; species Sminthopsis crassicaudata. Next base: position 58,710,815 of record NC_133617.1, on the reverse strand, counting down.
CAATAGATCTATGATCAAAATATCAGAGGAAGCATCCACAATGATGAAATCACAAATCTTCTTAAATGATCAAATGCCCTATCGCTAGGGAAAATATTTCAAGGAGGTGCTGGTATAAGACAGTAAAATGGGGTACTTATGCCTTGGGACACAGAATTTACTCAATGAATAATTCAATGTGTGGCATAGGATAAAGAGAAATAATTCCCTTTTCTTCTCAACCAGACTCCCAGAAAAAGCCATTTAGACTCATTGCTTTCTCTTCCTCTCATCTTTCAATGCTTTGCATTCTGGCTTCTAAATTGTCACTCAATTGAAACTGTCCTCTCTAAAGCTAAGGATGGGTTAATGGTCAAATCTAACCTAATTCAGTTCTTATTCTTATGCTTCAGGATAATCCTTATCCTTCTTGATTTCTGTAGCTTTGGACTTCACTTAATCATCTTCATTATACAATCTTCTAAGTTTTTATGACACTGTTTCCTTGTTGCTACTCCATCTGATCACTCCTTGGCTAGTTCCTGTCCCATATTATACCAACTAACTGTAGGTTTGTACCCCACGATTCTGCTTTGAACCCACTTTTATTTTCTCCCTTTATCCTTTCATTTGGTGACCACATCAGCCTCCATGCATTTAAAATGACCCTCAGTCCTGTCTATTTAGTCCTAATCTCTCTCCTGAACTCCAACCCCATCTCCAACTGGCCTTTGGACATGTCAAAGTGAATGAACTGTGTCTAAGACAGCTCTCATTCTTTCTGCAAAATCCACATGTTTTCTCAATTTTCCTATTTTACTGAAGGCACCCCAATCCTTGTAACTCAGGTTTATAGCCTCAGAATATCCTCAAATCCTTAAATCTTCCTTATCTTACATATATGCAAATCAGCTGTCAAATTCTGATGTTTCACCTTCACATTTCTCCCATCTGTTTTCTCCCTACTAGTGATGGAACAACCTTTGATCAAACACTCATCATCTTTTACCAGGACTATTGGAATAATCTAATATGGTCTCCCTGCCTAAAGTTACTCCCTACTTCAATCCACCCAGGATTTCTCTCACACACAAGTCTGACAAGATCACTCCCCTATTAAATAAGCTTCAATGACTGACTACTTGTTGCGTCTAGGAACAAATATGTTTGGCATGTAAGCTTTCTTACAATCAGACCCCAAACTACCAATCTGGCTGTACTCTCCCACATTCTATGGTTTGCCCATTGGCTTTCTTACAGGCCATCCACACATAATTCTCCATTTCCCATCCCCATGCCTTTTAGACTAATTGTTCCCTATGACTGGAATGCTCTCCTTCTTTACCTCAAGTCTTTTAGAATCACTTGTTTTCTTCAAAACTTAGTTCAATTGTCACCTATCTATGTAGCTTTTTTAGACTCAACCCATTCCTTATGCCCCCCCCCCAAATTATTTTTCTACTATTTATGTATTTGTCTCTTTTTAAAAAATATTTTAGTGGGTACACGGAATCTCCTCACTATGACATAAGCTCTTTGAGAATAAGGACAATTTTGTTTGTCTTTTGTATCCAGCATGTAGCAAAGTGCCTGGCATATTAGAAATGGTTATGGATTGAATTGACCTAAAAATCAAGACCCACTGATTCCAGCCAATTGACCATTAATGTTGACATCAGACTTTTGATTTTGGGCAACTCACTTTACCTCTATGATGTTAGTTTTCTCGTTTAGAAAATGAGGGGGTAAGATGGGTTCTGCTTTGGGACTTCATAATTCTTGTAAAACAGCTCTTCACTTACCATCACAATCAAGCACAGAATTAATCTCTTTCAAATCTGATTAATTCCAAGGCATTTGCCAACAAATGAACTTTGTATCAAAAACTCACTCCCTAAGGATACTTTCTTATCCTTGTGCCACTTGTTCTGTTTCTGAAATACCTTTTCCTTTTCCTTCCTATTTTATTTTTTATTATTTATCTTATTTTATTTCCTGTTTATTGAGATCCTATACAGTATTCTAAGCCCAGTTCAAAAGTGATCTCTGCCCTAACCCTTACTTGATGCCTTACCCCATGTAATCAACTCTGGACTTAAAAGCAAGATTGTCTTGCTTTTCTATTTGTATCTCCAACACTTAGCACAGTGTTTTGTATATAGTAAACAATAAATGCTTCTATATTCACTCATTCATCTATACTTTGTATTCTTATGCATTTTTCATTTTCCAAATTAAATTATATTTATGTACATATAATTGAACATTAGAAGTTCCATAAGAAACAATAAGAAAGTCTACATTATGAGTGCTTACTATTTCTTGAACCAGTTAAACACAATTCATAGACCCTTTTGCTTATGGTTAACTAATTTTAAATTGCTTTGTATATTATCTTTATTGCTTTTATTATGCTTTCTACATTTCTAATTTTTTTCCATTTTCTACAATTCATGTAAATAATCATTAATATTGAACTCTTATTACCTTTCAATCTTCAGCACTTCAAAAAATCCTATCATGTCATTAATTAATTCATTACTTCTAGTCAATACAGATAGAAATCTCATGATGGCTTAGATACCAGCTTTCTTAAACTACGTTTGTAACACCATACGGGATTTTGTAACTGAATGTGAGGGTTGTGAAATTATGATTTATTATCTGTAAATGTTTGATTTATATACCTATTTAATATTCCTATATACCCAGGGATACATAAAAATGTCTTGGGTGAAAAGGGGTCACGAATGGAAAAAGTTTAAGCAACCCTATCTTGGCCAATCATCTTCAGGAGTTTCTGTAGCTCCCCAGAAAAAAAAAAATCCATTCCTTATTAGCAAGCTTCCTGAGGATGAGCCTTCTCAGAGTTAAGCTAATCCTCAGGTGACAGATGTATCTTTCATTAGGCAGGTACTTGAAATCTGCCAAGTGGGCAAGACCTGAACCTGCAAGGTCATTTCCATGCCACCAGAAAGCGAAGAACTTCTGTGAAGCAGCCATTTCCCCAGATGAATCAATATACCAGTTTATTAAATTAACACCTTTTCTGGAATTAGAGTGGAAGTTCTCAATTTCTCATCAAGTCTGTTTATTTCTTAAAACTTTGATACAAACTGAATCCAAAAAATCATACACATAATCGAGTTTACAAATTAGGTGCTGCCCATGTTTCCGGCAAGTTAATCAACTACAAAGAAATGTTGGAGCTGTGTAAAGATCTTTGGGATCTGAATCTAGTCCAACGACTTTGTTCTACGAGATGAAGAAAAGGCCTGGAGAGATTAGGTTAAGGAACTTGCCCAAAGCCGCATATTTGGTTACTGACAGAACCATGAGAAGTTAGATGAAATAACTAGTCCAAGGATGTGTAGTCAGTTACTGACAGTCAGAACTAGAACCTAGTTCTATTGACCTGCAAGTTAATGTTTTAGCATGACACCATCTGGCCTCCTAAGAAGCGAAGCAATAGCTTCAACAGCTGAAGCCAAAAAATGTAAGACTTCAAGTTTGGTTTAACAAAACACTGCAGTGTTTATGAGCTACAGTAAAGTCTTCATTAGGTCTAATGTGATATTTGCATTAAAATGTTATTATTCAGTATTAGGGAAAGTCAAGAGAAGATATTTTTGTATTTATGTATGTACCATACTCTCCCTTCCTTTACAAATAAATTGTGAGTTCCACAAGAGCAAATTATGTTTCATTTATTTTATATCACTCCCAGTGCCTAAGACAGTTCAATACAGTTCAATATAACAAACATATGTTGAGTCTCTATTATATGACTTCAAGTCAAAGAGACTTAATATAGTGGAGATACAAACACAGAAATTAAACAAATTCTCAAGGAATTTGCAATCTAATGGGGAGAGAAATAAAGTAGAATGAAGTAAAAAGACAAAAAGCTGGAGAATTTCTAAAAAGGAAAGACCAACAACTTCCAGCTCAGTACATCCAGGAAGGCTACATGGAGGAAGTAACACCTGTTCTGGGCTTTGCTCTGAAAATTTAGTTTTGCTAAATTTTTCTTCCTTCCTCTTTCTTATTCTTTTAAGGGATGGTGTTCTGTGAGGGGCTGGAACAGTGATACAATGGATTGAATTGAATTTTGATAGTACTCAAAAACAAACCCCTGTGAGATATATGAAACTGAAAATGAGAATGACATCAATTTCTTAGTAAACAAAGTATAGGCCACAGACTCTTTTACAGAAATTTTATTTTCAATACTTGTTTTTGCAAATCTCCACATGTCTTTTCCTTCCTTGGGATTCTTTACAAACAAAGAATTAAAAAAAAAGAACAAACAATAACATAAGAGCCTTCTTGAGTATAGTGATCTGACCCCAGAGTTTCCTTTTGGCAATTTATCTCTTGTTTCATTGCTTTTTAAACTGAGAATTCCAAAATTCATCGGGTTAGATATAGCAGTGCCAATTTCTTTGCCCTATAAATTACCAACTAAAAGGCAGTCCAGAGAGGTCAAAAACTTATAGTGAAGCCTTAATATCATAACTAAATAATACCCTGGCTCTTATTTAATAAAATACCTTGACTAAAAAGGGCTTTGAGGTGAAGAGAAACTTTTAAAATGTTTTCTCTAAGATTGTTGGTACCAAAAACTAAAAACTGAGTTTCTTTAAATGTTTCACTAAAGTCATAAAGGTTCTCTTCCTCCCTCTGCTGAGGTGTTAAAATTAGCTGATCCTATAAAGAAGCACCTGTTTCCTAAAACAACATAGTAAATTAGCATACTAACCAATGGATCTGAATATCTATTCTAACTTAGGGATGAGAGAACTGTGTCTGTCCAAGAGCTCCAATAGATTAACACAGTGCAACCACCACTTTCTGGTCCAGCAAAGTTTACTTAGAAACTTTAATGAGAAAAAGACCACACTGGAGCTTAAAAGCTGACTAGCTACTAAGCTGTATACAGGTACTAGGAGAATTTATAGTTCTCTACAAGTACTACAAATAACAGTTTTGTTTTCAGAACCAAAAATCAGGTTCACAAAAAATAAACTTTAAATACAGATCTTGTTCTAAAGCAACCCTATAGAGGTTAGTTTGTTTCCATGCCAGATCTAGACATATTTCTTTATTTGGAGAGAGTGAACATTTACCCCAGCACTTCTAATACCTTTCAAATATCAAATAAGTTAATTGAGCTGAATTTCAAAGGCCACATTAAAGTGTCCTTTGAAAATTAAAACTGTGGCTAAAAGACCTTTGTGATCTTTGCATACATCTTTTCCCCACCCCACCCCTGGTCCCACAAACTTTCACTCTGCAGGAAGGTCAACAGTTTCTGGTCAAACACATTCTCAAAGTTGTCAGAAACAGAATCAACGTCCTATAAGGTTGGCTCCTGGTTTTCAAGCCATGACTTTCAAGAGCCAAATAACCTGGGGGAAATGAAGGACAGAAATATCAGATAGAGAAAGAAAAAACTCCTTGATGATTTATTTTTACTTAAAAAATTGCTTGATAATATACCTTGATCCCCACCTCACCCCACCAGAGGAAGCTGATCCATAATATAGGAGACAAGGATCCTACAGTGAGAGAACAGCTATCCTGAGGTCCAGGAGGGGTCAAACAGAGCAGCTGCTGGGGCCACAAACTTTTAGTGCTCCACCCCTCCAAAGCCCAGAAAAAAGCACACGATCCTAGAAAAATAATGACTCTGCTTACTTATTTCTACATGCCCTTTCATAGCCCTCAGGCTTGTTGACATAACTGCTGAAATGGAACCAATTTGTTTATTATTTTTTTCTATAGGAAAACACATTTGAAAATTTAACCATGTTCTAGCAACACTGAAGAGAGAAGGAGCTAAAGGATTTGGTTTTCTGACAAAGGGGAAAGCCCACTCAGAAAGACTTGCCCACAGCCCTGTATTTCGTGAGTGGCTGACACGATTTAAACCCAGCTTGGCTGCCATCTCCCCCAGGGAAGGCTCCTTGTTCTCCAGCACATGCTGCTCCACCTTCTGATATACTTCCCCAGCTTCCCAGCACGCTCTTCTTTCCACTCCACTTTTTGCACTTACCAAACTCTAACTTTCATTATAGCTTTTTGCATACTTCCTATCACAAAGAAGTCCTGGATATAGGGTCTTATAATCTTCTGATCTAGGACAGAGTCAGTATCTAACCAGTTTATTTATTGCTGTTGGCAGATTCAAAGCTCCAACATCCAGCTGAGAACTGGAAACCACTTAGTTCTCTAAACTAAACTGCACACCAAGAGGCAATACAACATAAAAACTCATGTTAAGGTTTATGAAATGCTTTCTCATAACAACCTCTGAACAAATGTTTAAAGAAAATGTTCCTAGAAAGTCAGGAACAATATCTTCCTTTTTCTTTTAGATGACACTAGATTTAACTAGTCTCTAAAGGAAGCAATTTAGTATATTTTCTGGATTATTTTGTTTTTCCTAACATAATTAACTCCAGATATGCTCACCTTATTCTCAGGGTAGGAACAGTTTAGTCACTTTTCTAACTTAATTCCCAATTCTTTCCTATGGTATTTGAACCAATCCACAATTCTACTAACATTATTAGTGTTCCTATTTTCCCTTTCCCTTTTCCCATTACCTGTTCTCTCAAGAGTCTGTTGGTTTATTGTGAAAGATCAGCTTTACTTAAGGGGGCATAAAGAGCATCAGTATAACTGTTTGGTCTGCCAAGGCCCAGATTAGGAGTTTTATTCATTACTTGTACCCATCTCTAGATCCCAATCAGTGGTCCCTGGTAAGAAATCAGGAGAATTGACCAAAATCCAGGTGTTCAAGTCTCACAAATCACCTGTAAGACTAGTGGAGATGGACTATACCACACAAATTTACAGAGTACAAAGCGTTATCGCATCTATGCTGTCATCTGTTACTTATATCATTGCTATGAAGTAGTATAGATATCATCATTCCCTTCTTATAAAGAAACTTTTCTTTTAAAAAAAGAGGAAAATGATTTATTCAGGATTTCAAAGCTAAGTCTCCAAGTATAGCATCTTGACACTGTACCAAGCTGTCTCAACACACAGACAGATCTACATACAATCCCTGCCTAGAGAAAGGGAAGAAAGGGGGAGGTATGTGTAGTATCCCGGTTAGGATTTTTTCACTTTAATCAATCTTTATAGTATTTACTATGTGCAATATACCATGCCTTCAGATAAATGACAAAGAAAATACACTGAAATGAGGTAGTGAGGTCAGAAGATCTGGGCTTGTACCTTACTTAGTTCAGTTCCCTATTCCTTGTGTAAACTCATACAGACCAAAGCCTGACACTTTCTTATTGTCACAATATAGGCAAAGAGCTAGAATTTTCCTTGTCTGCTCTGCTTATATACTTTTCAAATAGTTAAAGGTTCACCTTGTGGACCCAGTCCAGAACAGCTCCCTTGACTTGCTTCTGGTTCCTGGCTGCCTTCCTTCACTCATATTCTCCAATAGATAATTCTATAATTCCTTGTGGCTCCCCCACATCCAAGGAAGGGCTATAAAGTGCTTTATACAAATTATCTCACTAAGATCTTATAACAACTACTTGACAGCAATGCGATTATTATTGTCATTATTCCCTTTTTACTGATGGGACAATTTTAGAGGCATCTTCCCCACTGTATGGATAAGGAGTAGAGATCTGAGATTCAGTGACTTGCTAAGGGTTACAAAGCTGGAAAGTCAGAAGTAGCATTCCAAGCCAACCTCTCCTGAGTCTAAATCCAGTTATTATTCTATACACCTAGCTACTTCTCCAGTGGGCCTAGAATCCCCACTCTGCCATGATTTCAATACTTTAAAAGGTTCCAGAACATGCTAATTTTCATATACCATAAGAAAAGGGCCCAAGTTATTCTAGCAAAATGATAATTATGTCAAATTAAAAAGTAAAATAACTATACTTACACAATCATACAAAACATCATGAAAATATTCCACAAGGCAATGAAGATTCGAAAATATCTGAGACTCAGTAAGAATTCCCTGATGTTGTCACCTGCAAAGTTAAAATACATCATGTAAATCTTGTTTAGTGGAACAGTTCCGTGGAAAGAATCTTGGTCCCAGCTCTAACATTCACACCTGTTACACAAGGTAGATTTGGACTAGATAGCCTCTAAGGTCCTTTCTAGTCCAAAACCTGTGAAGCTCTCGAGAATCTCTCTCTGATGGTAATTTACATTGAAAAATCAGACTTCTGTATATTTTCTTTAATAACTAACATTTATATGTCACTTACAGGTTTGAAAAATACCACATTATGTCATTTGAGTTTCAAGCCATCCTGGGTGATGTAAGACCCCTTGTGTTACTGTCAATGTTTTCAGATGTGGAAAATGACTAACACTCAGAGATGGCATGAGTATTAATCCCATCCCATAGGCCTTAGGTGCAAAGGCAGGATTTCAGCCAAATCCATTCTTATTCCCACTATATCTAAATCATACTCCCTTGGGTATTAAAAGAAATCCAGTTTGTAGTTTTCAGCTTAGTCACTGTAGTCTGGAGTGGGAGGGGAAGGTCTAAAAGGTAAGCCAAGTTCTTCCTTCCAAGGTTAGCATGGTGATAACAGGAAAGCTCTCAATGGAAAAAATACTGGACTGGAGTGAGGAAACCTGGGTTCTAATCATAACCCATTATTCTAAAATTCTCAGCAAGGTACTTCCCTATGTGGGGCCAACCTCCTCACCTATAGATGGATTCCAGCTTCCCTTCCAGCTCCAAGACTGGATAAGGCTACAATTCTAAGCTGGTTAAGATAGAGCTTGTCTCTGCTAGCAGATCCCTGAAGAAAACTGTCTTTGAGCCCAGAATTTAAGAATGAGAGGCTTTTACAAGGATAGCAAACAAAGGCACTGAAAGAAGTTTTTGAAAATAAAAACAATATGCCTGGAAATGCAGGCAAGTGCTTGGTTATTTTTTTGTTCAAGGCACAGACATCACTCCCAGTCAGTGAAGCAGCCCAGTTAACAGTCTTGGCTTCAGTTCAAGGGTTCCCACTGTTTCTGATCATATATGCCCATGATTATTCTAGTTACTGACAAATGAAGCCCAGCAATGGCACTTAGAGGAAGCACAATCAGCATACAAAAGAAGTGTTGTCAAGATCCCAAGTTAATCTCCCTACACTCAGCACAAGGGTCAGTGTCACTGTCTCTTCCTAACTATACTCTTCCCTAGCTTCCTGCTATCTGTACTGTCCCATGAGGAATACTAAGTCTAAATGCTGCCAGTGGAGGGCCCCAATAGTGAAAAAGGCAAAGGTGGGCACGATGTACCACCCATGCTGCACAGAAGCCCAGTCTCAAGATCTCCCTGCAGCTGGGGTGCCATGTGAAATAAGTCTTTTTTGAAAGAGAATATGGGCTAGTGGAATGAGTGCTGGAGCTGGATTCATATATTCAGAACTGGAAGGAACCTTCTTCCATGAAAGTCAACCCTCTCATTTTGCAGGCAAAAGAAGACTTTTTTAAGGGCAGTCAGGCAATAAGCATCTTCCATGTCTCAGGTCCTGGACTCAGACTGCTAGGAATAAAACACAGTCCCGGCCTCTGAGTTGCACACAGTCTACTTAAAAGTGACATGGGAGAAGGTAAGATCATTCAAGTGAGGAAGCAGGAAAGGGGCCTGCGGGTGGGATCTGTGCTGAGCCTCAAGCGAGGTTGAACAGAGAGGGAAGCCATGGAGCCAGTGAAGAGCCGGACTGTGGAGTAGGTATGAACTCCAGACCTCTGGATCAAACATAAAACCCTCTGTCTGGCACTGAAGTTCTTTATAGTTTCACCCTTCTCACCTTCTACTCCTTGGCTACACGGGCTTAATTTCTGGCTCATCATCTTCCCCTAGACCTGAGTACAGACACTTCCCCCAGGATCTCTCTCTCTTTATTCTCCCAAGCCTGGGCAGATGCCTTCTAGCTCTCCCAACCCACCCCCAGCTTCAGGCCAGCCTTGCTAACTTCATCTGGCTACATCTGCCTGGAGAGATGAGCAGCATCACGTGCCTGAACGACAACGTGCCTAAAACTGAACTGATCACCTTTCTCTTTTCACCTTCCCTGCCATCCTACCGGGTAGCCAGGCTGGGGGCCTCAGGCATAGCTTGGACTCTTCCCTGCCACTCAGCCCCACCACCCATCCTGTACCTAACCCTAATATAGACAGCTGTCCAGTGGCAATGATTCCACCTCTTCTTTTCCCTTTCACTGCCATCCCTTAGGCCCTCTTTACTTCTTGCTTAGACTACTCTTATAGCTTCTCACTCCCTACACTCTCTATTCTGTCTAATCTAGCCTTCATACTGTTGCCATTATCTTAATACGGAAGCTCTGACTGTATGACCTCCCTGTTCCAAAGCCTTCTACAATTCTGCATCCTCTATGGCATCAATTACAAATCCCTTAGCCTGATATAGAAGGTCTTCCACAATACAGCTCCAACCTATCTTTGATTCTTTCATTCACTCTAAGGTCTGATCAAACCAGATTATGAGCTGTTCTCCAAAGGCAACCTTCCTTCTCTGACTTCCATTCGCCTGTGGTAACCATTCCCCTATAGTTAGGGATACCTCTTCTCAACAAAATGCTCTTTTTCCTATGGGCCTCAGCTTCAATTTTCCTTTCTTGTACCAGTATCACAGTCTACTTCATAGCCCAGTTAATAGTGTGCAGAGGGTTTTATATTTGATCTGAAGGTCATAGGGAAGTCCCTGGAACTCACACCTACTCCAGCAGAGTTCCTCTCTGGCCCTTCATCCTCTCATCTCCTACTATCAGAGTAGTGTTATGTCCCTAAGAGCAGGGTATTAAACAATGCCTGTGATATGAATAGTACCTTAGTAAATGTTTGCTAAATTTGAATTTGGCTTATTCTCTTAACATAAATTAATGAATTTTTGAGCACCCATATGTAAGATCCTGAGGATACAGTCATGATTTTACTTTTAGTTTAACCAGGGAGCTCAGTAGAGTCTAATAGAGAACAGGTGGCTGCCTTATGAGATAAATGAACTCTGTCTCTAAAGGTGACACAGATACTCCGAGGGAATTCCCACACTGGTTGGGAGGTTGGATCAGAAAACCCAACATTAACATTCTATGACTCATCTTGCGCAAAAGATGTCAATAAACTTGCAAGTGCCTATGATAGAAAAACTTCAGAGCTAGAAAGGAACCACAGAGATCATTTTACCAATGAGGAAACTGAGGCCCACAAAGGGGAAGTAGTTTGTTGGAACACCGAGGCACATTTACCACCAATCTGTTGATAAGAAAAGGGCTTGATGTCCACCTCTGTTTGCTCATTCAACATTATGGCTGTGGGAGCTACCTGGGACTTACCTGTACTTGGCTCCTTTGACTCCTCCCCAAACCCCTGGGTGTCTTTTTTTTTCCTGCAAGGTAGGGAACAGTATAAAATGTACAATAGAGAGAACTAAAACACATGCAACGATAAAGAGGGTTCTTTAGCTGCCATGGGAGCCCCTAAGGATTCCATGAGAGTAACTGGGGTGGGGTCTCAAAACCTGACTGGTTAATAGATGAAAGAGCTCTATGTGGATGAGGGAGCTCCATATACAAAATCATAAATATCTTAAATTATCATCATAAAATCATTAAATGTCATAAATACAAGATTAAAAAAAAAAAGTTGGAAAGGAACTCTGAAGCTAGCTTGTGCAACCTTTCCTTTTACATATGAAGAAATGAAGGGTCAGGGAGGTTATGTGAGCTGTCCAAAGTCAGAGAAGGAAGCAGCAAAAGTGGAATTTGAACTAAGGCCCGACTCCAGAGGCAGCAGAGGATTCTATGTGGGTGACAAGAATGTAGATGCATGAGGGCCCCACACAGGAATGGTGACTATGAGGGACAGGGGAGTCTATCTATATATATGGGGGTTCTACACATAGAATGACGGCTGGGGGGTGACAGGGCTGTCTATACCTAACATGAATGGTGACTCTGGGGGTGACAGGGTGCTAGAGAAGGCAAGGTTCCATGTGAATGAAGGGACTTCACAGGAGCTGCGGGTTCTAAGTGTGTGAGTAGTTTCTAGGGTTGCGAAGGCTCCGGGCGGGGGTTCCAGGTGGGGAAAGGGGAGCCTGTGGCTAGGAGGCTTCAAAGGGGTTAAAGGTTCTAGGCCAGAGTCTGCTCTGGCTGGGTGACTAAGAAAGAGAAGGTTCAGGGACTACAAAAGGAGGAGGGGCCGTCTAGAAGGCAGAGAATCCGGAAGACACGCCCGGGTCCCGAGGGCAGGTGGCTGGGACTGCCGGGGGCTCTTTTTACCCAGGAGCAGTTCGGGTGTCTCCTCCAGACTGCAAGAGGGGCGGGGAGGCGGTTTGGGAGGCAGGAGCAGCACGGAGGGCGGCTTTGGAAGCGGGTCAGGGCCGGGAGGCGGGCCTAGGGGCGGGTCAGGGCCTCGGAGGCGGACCTCGGGGGCGGGGCAAGGTGGGTCTCGGGGCGGGCCAGGGGACCAGGCCCGGGGTAGGAGGAAGCCGCCGCGTCACTCACAGCTTGAAGTTGAGCACGGCTCCCGCGTTCATCAGCAGCGTCCTGAAAGGGGTCAAAGCGAGGTCAGGGAAGGTGTGGCTCCCCCAAATGCCCTCCCCCCGGCCGTCTCAGGCTCACAGCTCAACCCCAGCCAAACTCTGGGGCCCCTTACCCGAACAGCAAGATGTCCCCGATCATGGTGACTGCCGAGCAGCCACCGGAACCAGAATCGGAACCGGAACAGGAACAATCCGCGAGTCCGGGGCCGGGATTCACCAATCAAAACAAGCGATTACAGCTGGGCCGGCCACGCTCTGGTACAGCGTCCGGGAAGTCCAGCTTATTGGAGAGCACACATAGGCTCCACCTTCTGTCAGTCGGGGGCGGAGCTCGGTGACGTCACCGCCCCGGCAGCGGGAGGGGCCGGGTAAAGGGAGGAGACTGTGTGTGAGGATGTGTGTCGCCTATACTGACCTGACCCTGGGGTAATGTGAGACCCAGCCAGGGGCCCAGCAGCCGGAGTTCTATGGTTTAAAGGGACTCTACGTGATATAAGTTAACAGAGTCTTATGAATGGCAAGGAATTGAGTGGGGGAAGGGAGAGGAGAACTTCTGGATGCCAGTCAATCAGCAACCACTTATTAAGCCTGGACACGCTGGGCCTGGTGCTTGCTGACACAAGGTGGTCTGGGTAGGCGGGAGGCATCGGGAGACGGAGAGGGAGGGGAGAGAACGCCGGGCCGGGGTGGGGGAGGGGTGGGGGAGGGGTGGGGAAAGTCTCTCTCCCCATTCAGGTCAGCACCTCTGCATCTGATAGAATCTCCTAGTTTGTAGTAGAGGCTTCCCTTGAACCCTTTTCTTCTTGGTTCTGACATCAGCTTTCTGTCTATGACATCACCCTGCTGCCCGGTTCTCAATAAGGCTTTAAAAACAAATGCAGCAAAACAACTGTATGGACATGGATACCTATATTGTATTTAATTTATACTCTAACATGTTGAACATGTATTGGTCAACCTGCCATCTGGGGAGGGGGAGGGGGAAGGAGGGGAAAAGTTAGAACAAAAGGTTTGGCAATTGTCAATGCTGAAAAATTACCCGTGCATATATCTTGTAAATAAAAAGCTATAATTAAAAAATATATAAAATAACTTGTACTTAAAAAAAAAAAAAAAAAAAAAGCAACAGGAAAAACCAAATGCAAGCCCACCTCAGCTCACTTTGGGCTTTATGGCTCCCAACGCAATTCACCTAGAGCCACCCTGCCTTCTTTGAGAGTGGGGGATGGTGCTCTTTGAATTTGAAATCAAGACTGAGACTTAAATCCCTCTCTAACGTTCGCAGTGTGACCCCTGAGTAGCCACAACTTCTCTGAGCCCAAGCTTCTGCATCTGCAAAATGGGGATGATGATAATGAAGATAGAATGAGATAAGTTATTTTAAGCACTTTATATAGCACTATATAAATGTCACCTATTAAGCCAACAGTCCATAGAAAACTGGCTTCAAGACCGGGAAGACTTGGATTCAAATCCTGCCTTTGAGATATCCTGGCCACGTGACCCTAAGTCAGTTGCTTAGTTGTTCAGTGCTTTTGAACAGCCCTCTAATACTATAAATTGTAGAGAAAGTACTGGCCTAAATGGAGAGATGATGGGGGTAATTTACCTATCTGAGAGTTCTTCATATCAGTTCATACCCCCTTTTCCTTAGTTACCACTACCTGAGCAGAGGTGGACTGGAATCAGCTCAAACTGACTGGAGCTAATTAAAAAAAAAAAAATTATAGTTTTTATTTAGCAGATATCTGCATACACAACATTGACAATTGCCAAAACTTTTGTTCCAATTTTTCCCCTCCTCCTCCCTCTCCCCCCATGGCAGGTTGACCAATACATGTTCAATATGTTAAAGTATAACTAATTTTTAAATTTTCTGAATGAGTATTAACCCAAAAATCAGCAAGTGCTACAAATCAGGGCTTGATTTACTCTTTTCATGATTGTTTAGATTTAACAAAGTGATGAAGGAAAATGTTAATAATTAAAAAGATAAAACTTTAAAATGTGTCAGTATATATTTTTTTCAGAGAGCTGATTGTTAAATATTTACTAGCACACTACTGCCTGTATGTATAGGCTTTGCAATTTGAATATAATATCTGTGAGACTAGAGGTATTCTTATGTTTTGATTTGTATCCACAACACTTAACACAATATCCATAATAAAGCTTGATAAATGCATTTCATACATTCTTATTCACATTATAGTAAACAGATTCTATGGGGTTAGGGTTGGAATTATGAAATTAAGAGGCACCTCAGTGGTCATTGAATCTAAATATACCAGAAAAAAAAAATCTCCCTTGCAACATGTCCAACAAATAATCACCTAGCTTCTGTGTGAAGATCCCTAATTGGGCTGGGCTGGGGTACAGACTTTTGAAGAAAAGTCATTACATTTCTGCATAACCAATTGTTAGGAAGTTTTTTCTTTATCACAAGCCTAAATTCGCCTCTTTCTGATTTTCACTCACTTATTCTAGTTTTTTATTGTGGAACTAAGCAAAACAAATATCATTCCTTTCCACATAAGGGTCCTCCAAAAACTTGAAGATGACCATTAAATAAATCCTTGCTATGGCTTCTCTTCTCCTAGCTAACCATTTCCAATTCCTTCAGTAGAGCCTCATGTGGCTTAAACTCTATGCCTTTCAAAACTTTGATTGCTTTCTCCTGAAATAATCTACTTTATTAATGTCCCTCCTAAAATGTAACAAGTAAATACTACAGATGTGGTCTGGAAGGATCAGATGCCTACTCTGGATAGCATGTCTCCCCTATCTTGTACTTGGGAAGTTGATTTTTTAAGCCCAAGGGTAAGACTTTACATTTATCTCTGGGAAATGTCATCTCATTTAATTCATTCTCATAGGTGTAGCCTGGCGCAGTTAGAATCTTTTTGGTTCTTACCTCAGTCAAATAGTATTAGGATCCTTCTCAACTTTGTGGCTTCTGTGCATTTTCTGTGTGCCACTTATGTCTTTATCCAAGTCATTGGTAAATAAGGTTAAATACGTAGAGGTAAGTTCCCCGAGGGACTTGCTTCAGCTTGTCCTTTTCTTCTGGATCTGAGAGGAGAAATAGGAAGCACATGAGGCTTCAGGGTGATGGACATTGAACTAGAAGGGACCTCAGAAAGTCACTTAGTCCAGTACTCATTTTACAGATGAGTAAACTGAGATCCAGGGAAGTTAGATGACTGCCTCTGGACTCATGTAGGTTAGCTGTCTTCAAGTATCTGAATGGTTGTCCTGGGGGAGAAGAATTAGACTTATTTTGATTGACATTTGAGAATTGGGGAGACGTTGTTGAGAAATCTTGGGCTAGCCATAGAGAAGACCTTCCAACCTTTCCAAAGTTGGAAGGAGCCTCCACTGATTAGCGAGTCTCTCTCCCCCACCCTCTCCCGTGGTGGTCTTCAAAGGCGAGGCTACTTGCCTGTGTGTCAGAGAGGGATCCTTGGGCAACTTTAAATTGGACCATAAGGCTCCCATCTAGCCGGCGTTGGGGCGTGGGGGATTTCGGGATTCTTTGACCTGAGAAATCCTGCAAGCCTGGCAGCTGATTGCAGGGGCGGGCAGTGGCTAAGGGAAGAAGATAGCCGCTGGGAGGCTGGTGGAGCGCTTCCCACGTGTGAACTGGAGTTCTTGGAGCTGGGGACATCGGACGGAGCTCCGCTGCCAGTAGCACCGCTGCCAGCTCCCTGCCGGACTCGGAGTGCCGCGGTTGCCCAGCCCAGAGGGAGGGGTCTCTGAGGCTCTAGTGCACCTGTCGGCACAAGGGGGAGGAGAAGGAGGAGGAGGCGGGGGCACTGCTAGGCTCGGGCACATCCCGCCTCTGCCCCATTCGGCGGGCAGCCTGGGCACCGGGGCTCTCGGGGACCACTACCGGGAGACATGGAGCTGCTGTCGGCCCTGAGCCTGGGCGAGCTGGCGCTCAGCTTCTCCCGGGTGCCCCTCTTCCCGGTCTTTGACCTTAGTTACTTCATCGTTTCCATCCTGTATCTCAAGTACGAGCCAGGTCAGTCCCGATCGGGAGGGGGCTGGGGGCTGGGGGCACTTGAGTCCAGGGAGAGGGAACCCTGCGGGGCCGCGTCTGACGCAAATCCCCCCCCCCATTCTTCAGACCTCTACACTGCCCCCCTCCCCACCTCCCTAGCTACCCCCACTCCACTCCTCGGGTGCCCTTGGCGAGGTGAACCCGCAGCTGTTATGTCTATATAAGGCCGCTCAAGGAGAAAAGGGCTGCCGGAAAATTGACACCGCACCCCTCCCCCATCCCTCTCGGGGGCTAGGTTTCCGGGAGACCCTCTGCTGTGACCCACTGAATCTGGGCCACGGAATCGACCCTGCCGGGTCCAGCTCGCCTCAGACTTAGCGGAAGGGTCCCATCTTCCCCGCAGGTGGCCAGATTTCTGCACATAGGCTCTCCCTAATGGCTACAGACCCGTTAAAGAGTATCGGACCAAGAGCTATAAGACCCGAGTTCTAGTTCTGGCTCTGAAACTAGTTAGCTTCGTGGCCCAGGGGAAATCATTTAAAACCGTTTGAGCTTCTTCTGTCAAACGGGGCCACGATTGTGCCTAACCTAGTTCTTGCGGATCTGGGAAGATTAGATGAAATTACGGAACTGAGGATTTTTTAATTCAACGGCTGCTCCTCTGATCAGTTAGGCCAGGCGTCACTTTACAGAGAAGGAAACTGAGGCCCCTGGAGGAGAAGCGCCGCTAATAAGTCAACAGCTGGAATTTGAACCTAGGCCTTTTTGCCTCCAAATTCCACTTCTTTATAACAGGGATCCAACCAAAATGTCACCTCCCCCATCTACCCAGAGAACAGCGCACTATTCAGTTCTGCTGGTCTTGTGGCTCCAAAGGTGTTATTTTTATCAGTGTTGATTATTCTTTCAGCGCCACCATTCCTGCAGGGCTGCACTTTTCTTTTACAAACAAGGAAACAGAACGCCATTGGAGACCCCAAGGCTATATTACTGGGCAGGGACCACCTGGATTCCATTCTTGTACTTTCCACCCTGCTTTTCTACCACGTGAGCCGGAAAAGTGCTTTTGAAACCTGAAAGAGTTGGGGGGAAGGGGAGGGGGAAGGAGCTGATGCTTTAAAAGCTGTTACTAGGAAACATTTATTTTGCAAAGCAAAATAGGAATAGCTTTGTACTAAGATTGGAGCATTTGTTTCCTGTTCAAAATGCTGGTAGCTTGGTTGCTGTAGACCTAGCTCACCCTTCTCTGAGAAAAAGGGAACATGGAGAAAAAGGAAACCTTCTTTAGAAACTGTTAAGTTTTAGACTAGGTGATCTTTGAGCTACTTCTCATTCTGATAGTCTAAATTATGTTTCAATGTTCCTTTGAGTTCTGAATTCCTCCCAGTTTCTATATCATATGTTCCTTCCAGCCCTTACCTTCAGTGATCTGAAGTCTCTAATTTTTGACATTCTATGTTCTAAAGTCCCTTCCAGTTCTGACAATTTGTGAGTTTCTATATATTTTTTTAAATCCTATTTAAAAAATGAGAGATGTGGCCACTAAGAGTAAAACACTTTCTGGAAGGACTTTGAGTAGAAATTTTGAAAAGATTTTTTCATCTTAGAGGAAGGAGGGAACCATGAGGTTGGCCTGCCTTACATTTAGACTTGGACTGATTTTTATAGTGTTTTTTCCTTCTCTTGGGGATAAATGATCCCAAGTCTGCATATTCAAGTCAGGACCTGAGAGCTTTGAAAAACCTACAGAGGAAACCACCAGCATAGAGAGAAACTAGCCAGTTAGTATCCAATTCTGCAGGCTGTGGGAACTATTTTAGATATATGCTATCATAAGTATCATGAGGGAGCTTACTCCTTAGAATTAAGAGAACTCCAGGCTTGAATCTTTTATTAGCCGTACCTCAGTTTCTTCCTCTATGAGATGGAAATAATAATACCTTTTGGGTTGGTTGTTAGGAAAACAAATTAGTTCATTGCTGGTATGTATTTTATGTAACCTCCAGTGTGTGATAGGTTTGTTTTTAAATTTGCAGTATCAGTGCTTGGAAATGGCAAAGTTTCTTGCAACATTTTTGCCCAGAAATTTTTGGTTGCTTGCATTTTTTTTGAATTCCAATTACTTAATAATTCTGATTTGGAGTCAAGAAAATCTACTATGTGATCTTTCTCACTTACTGTATGATCTTTTAGCAAGTCACTAGACCACTCTAAACCTCATTTTCTCATCTCTGTAATGAACCTGATAATTCTTGTTCTCTCTCTGTGTTCTCTGTTTTGCACTTTGGAACAATAAATTATTATAGAGATGGGAGTGATTGAATTTTTCTAGGTCTATTATCACTCCAGCTGAGCTAGAGATTGAGCTGAACTCAATACCTTCCCTAAATACAAGAAGGTTTCCCCAAAAAATGTACATAAGTCACAAATGAAGGAGAATTCTTAATATTTATATACAAGATATTCTTATAATTTCTGAAGCTACAGACTGAAGCTGTAATGCAACTAGATAGCACCTAAATTAATTATTTCAATCCATTATTTAAGTTATAATTTCTTCAAATACATAACAAACCTTTTGTGTTCTATGTTTTAAGGGTCTTCCTCTCTCAAAAAGCCCAAGGTACCTTCTAGTTTTGATATTGTGAGTTTCAAGGTCTGATATCTCTGTGTTTTGCGATTCTAATTTGTCCCTTGGTGTCCCTATCAAAGTTAACTCCTGAGCTTGACCCAAGATGTTAAGTTTTAGGTTTTAAGAGCTGCCTATCTTGTAACCTAGAATGCAGTTTTCTGTGAATGGTTGTGATTCTTAAGGACAGTCAAGCCATACCAGGAGTAGGACAGGAAGTATAAAGGTTTCCAAAAGAATGTCTGGGGGAAATCACTAGCTACTCAGTAAATACATAATGCTTCAATATATTTGTATGCCCTTTCATTACTTCACATTGTTGTTAATAATAATCATAGAGTGCATGTACATAGCCGCTTAAGATTTGCAAAGCCTTTTACGAGTATTATCTCATTTAAGCCTCACAATAAGCTTGGAAGATAGATGCTGTTATAATTTTCATTTTACAGATGAGCAAACTGAAGTAGACAGAAGTAAATGATTTCCCCAAGGCCATATAACTAGTTATGTGTCTAAGGTCAGATTTGAACTCAGGTCTTACTGAGGTTCAGGGTTCTGTCCACTTAAGGTTTACAAAGTGTTCTTTCCTTATAGCAATTATGTGAAATATGTAGCATATGTATTATTATGCCCATTTTAAAGATGAGAAAACTCAGAAAAGGGGAAGTGTCTTAGCTATGATCATATGGTCATGGGAGTAGATCTTGGGAGTAGAAGGCAGACAAAGATTCTTTTTATTAATGCAAGGAGAGTGTGAGTGTATATATGCGTATGTTTTCACCTTTTTAGTGATCTTGACCACTGATGAAGACTCTAGAACCATTATTGGACTGATGCTTTTAAAGGATTAAAATGAAATACATAGGATTATGAGGGAAATTAATTATTTTAAAAGAAGATTATCAAAATATTAAAAACTGCAAGTTCATGGACCCTAGGTCCAAATCCCCTACATTAGACTTTGCTAGTCTTTGCTTGGAGCTTCCTAAGGTTGTTATTATGCCAGATTAGTAGGGAGCCCAAGAGGTTGCAGGTAGAGGATGGTTTTTGAGGCACTGAAATTGTCTTTATTTGTGGAGAGTTTAATCTGTGAAGGGCCAGAGGCTGCTCAACTGAAAACTGCCTATCTGCCTGCTCACATGTCTGCCTGGCTAGCCTGTCCAATCTCCTGCCTACCTGCCCACTTCTGCGGTCAGGACAAGTGGTATGAAGAACCCCTGGCCTGGGATTCAGAACAATGAATCTTAGCTCTGTTCCTTATTGCCCTTGCCACTTACAATTCAAGTCATATTGTTTCTCTGAACCTCAGTTTCCTCATCTGTGAAATTAGGGAATTTAGCCTAGCTATTCTCTGGAACTCTCTTCCAGTTCTTAAGAACTTCATAAGCTTAAGAAATGAATGGGTTTAGGAAATTTGGGGTGTGGGAAGTCCCTCTACTAGCACAGATGGCATTTTGTCTCTGATTTTGTAGATAAATCCACTGTCTGATCATATGAAAATTAAATAATTTTCTAGAATTGCATAAAAAGTCTGCAAAAAATTTAGACCCATGATTTCTGGATTGTAAGCCCAATGCTCCATGATGCCTGATATCTCTAAGCCTCTTGAAATGGGGGTAATAATTCCAGAATTATTAATAATATGATTATTAAAGGACATGATGGGAACAATAGCCAAAAAACAGGAATAATCTCACAACTTCTTACCCATTATAGCTGCCCCAGAGTGGAAGGGGCTGCCAAGGAAGGGAGTGGGTTTCTTTTCCCTAGAGGTTGTCAAGTTAATGCTGAATGATTCCTTAGATGGGATATTGCTGAGAAGGATTCCTAGGCAGGTACAAAACAGACCAGTGACTTCTGAGGAACCTATCCATGCTGCCTTGAGCATCATGAAATTCTGGGAGGCACTATGGGAATGTAAATGATGATAATTGACATTTATATAATGCTCTCTGGTTCATAAGGGTTTTGCTCACAGCACCCCTTTCTCTTTTTGGACCTCACTACCACCTTGGGGCAGGCCCTCATCATCTCATGTTTGGAATATTGCATTAGCTGCTGATAGGTCTGCCTACCTCAAGTCTCTCTCACTCCAATCCAGCCTCCATTCTAATACTTAAACTTTTTCCACTTGCGATCCCATTTCACTAGAGAAATTTTTATGTGACTCTGGGTATATCAGTATATGAAATAGATGTACAAATCAAACATTTACCGGTAAACCATAATTTTGTAATTCCATTCAGTTATGTGATCCCATATGGGTAGCAAATCACAGTCCAAGAAGCTTTCCTTCATTCAGCCACTAAAATGATTTTCCCAAAGCACAGACTTAACCAAATCTCCTTATCCCTACTCAGTGAATTCCAGTGGTTCCCTATTGTCTTTGTTCAAATATAAAATCTTTATTTTTATTTATTTTTTATATTTATATTCATTATAAAATTCAGATCCCTTCATGACCTGCTCCTTCTTCTAGTTTTCTTACACTTTACCCCCACAGATTCTTGGGTCCAGGGACACTGGCTTCCTTTCCTACAACATCCCTCTCCCAACTCCAAGTGTTTTCTCTTACTAGTTGTTCCTCACATCTAGAATACTCTTCCTCCTCATCTCTGTCTCCTAGTTTCCCTGGTTTCCTTCAAATCCCAGATAAAATCCACCTTCTACAAGAAGTCTGTCCTGACTCTCTTTCCCTCCCCTCCCCTCAATACTAGCTCCTTCTCTCAGTGATTATCCCCAATTTGTCCTCTTTATAGTTTATTTGCTCAATACTTGTTTACTTGTCTGCATGTTGTCTTTACCAGTTAGACTGGGCTCCTTGAGACTATTGCCTTTCTTAGTACAATACTTGGCACATAGTAGGTGCATAATAAATATTTGTTGATTGACAGACATAACATCATAATGCCCTAATAAAAATAAGCTAGCATTTATATAATATTTTAAAGTTAGTAAATCCCTTTCCATTTATTATCTCATTTGATCCCACAATGACCTTGTGAGGTAGATGCTATTATTATCTCCATTTTGCAGATGAGGACATTGAGACAGAAATGTAAGTGGATTTGTTCAGTTCAATTAGTATCTAAGGCAGGGTTTGAACTCAAGACTTCCTGACTCCATTGGTGACATCACTTAGCTTCCTTGAGGAGAGGGGAAGTAAGGAGGAAGAACATTCCAGGCATGGGGGATGGTTGCCACCTCCAAAGCACAGAAATGGAGTCCTGTATTCTATAATATGGAGTAGAACTTTTTTTATTTTTTTTTTTTTTAATTTTTTATTTTTTTTTTTTTATTTTATATATATATATATTTTTTATAATATTATCCCTTGTATTCATTTTTCCCAATTACCCCCCCTCCCTTTATTCCCTCCCCCCGACGACAGGCAATACCATACATTTTACATGTGTTACAATATAGTCTAAGTACAATACATGTGTGTGAATATCATTTTCTTGTTGCACAATAAACATTAGAATCCGAAGGTACATGCAACCTGGGCAGACAGATATTAGTGCTAACAATTTACATTCCCCTCCCAGTGTTTCTTCTCTGGGTGTATCTACCTCTGTCCATCATTGATCAACTGGAAGTGAGTTGGATCTTCTTTATGTTGAAGGAGTAGAACTTTTTTTCAGAGGCAGCATAATCTAGTGCAGTGGTCCTCAAACTTTTTAAATAGGGGACCAGTTCACTGTCTCTCAGACTGTTGGAGGGCCGGACTACAGTAAAAACAAAAGCTCAACTCTATCTACGCTCCTCAGCCCATTTGCCATAACCCAGTAGGCCACATAAATGTCCTCAGTGGGCTGCCTCTGGCCCACTGGCTGTAGTTTGAGAACCTCTGATCTAGTGGGAAGAAAAACAAGATTGGAAATTAGGAAATCTGAATCTGAATCTCTGCCCTTAAGTCCTGGGTGACTTTACTTCTTCATCTGTGAAAAAAAAAAAAAAAAATTATGGAAGCAAATTAAATAATCAAAATAGCAGCAGAAAGAACGCTTGTTTGTGGCAAAGAATTGGAAAAGGAGGGGCTGAACAAGCTGTGGTACATAAAAGTAATGGAATATTATTGTTCTATAAAAAATGATGAACAAGCTGATTATAGAAAAGCCTGGAAAGATTTACATGAACTGATGCTCAGCAGAACAAACAGAACCAGGAATAAATACATTGTATACAGTAACAGGCAAGAATGTGCTTGGTTCTTCTCAGTAGTTCAATGATCCAAAGCAATCTCAATAGACTTTGGACAGAAAATGCCATCTGCATCCAGAAAAAGATCTAAGGAGACAAAATATAATCAATATATAGCATGTGTTCATTTCTTTTTTCTGGTTTTTTTTTCCTCTCACCCATGATTTTTCCCTTTTGCTTGAATTTCTCTCTCCCAATATGATTCATAAAATAATATGTATTAAAAATGAATAAACTTATTACAATAAAGAGAATTAAAAAAAAAAAAGAATACTTGTTTGGCAATCAGATGGTTCAAATCTCACTTCTAGATTTAGTGTGACATTCAGTAAGTTCTGATCAACTTTAGTCTCAGTTTCTTCATCAGTATGGTAAGGGCTGAGGGAAAGGGAAAGGGCAGAGTAGAGCATGATCTAGATGGCTTATGATTTGTTTTTTTAGTCTATACCTAGAATTCTAGGGTGTCCAAAGACCCTCCCAGCTTTAAATCTATGGTCATTTTTAACTAGGGAAAATTTCTTTCATTTTTCCTAAGTTAATTATTTTTATAGGAATTTTTATAAAAAACCCAACCAAACACTTTTTAACTAGGGAAAATTTCTTTCATTTTTCCTAAGTTAATTATTTTTATAGGAATTTTTATAAAAAACCCAACCAAACACTTTTTAAAAAATCATTTTTGAATTCCAAATTTTTTCCTTTCCCTCCCCCTTCTTTGAGAAGATAAGCACTTTGGTATGGACTATACATGTACAGTCACACAAAATATTGTCCATATTTCAAAAGAGAACACAAGCCAAAAAAATAAAGAAAATAAAAAAGTATGTTCCAATTGGCATTCAAATTCCATTAGTTCTTTCTTTGGAGGTGGATAACATTTTTCATAAACCCTTTGGAATTGTCCTGTATACATTATATTATAGTATTGCTGAGAATAGCTAAGTCATTCACAGCTAATCATTGCACAGTATTGCTGTTACAATGATTTCCTGGCTACCAGATAAATTTCTAATGAATTCTTTAAGCCATTCCTTTTGGCCTTCAGAATGCAGGCTTCACATCCCCCACTGCTCTGCCTTTTGTCTCTATCTGGGACCACAGGCCCTCTGATCTGTGGACCAGGGGGCTAATTTGGAAAGCTGTGCATCCAGTGCTGGTCAAGAGGCAGCCATATGTTCAAATCAAGCCAATACTTGATATATCTCAAGCTTTTCTCCCTGAAGCACTATAAGAAATTTTAAAAGAAAGAAAGAATAGAATTTAAATGTTCTTTCTGCTAAGACAAAAGCTGCCAACCCTCAGGTTCAAGATTGTAGACTTTTCTTTCTGAGGGGAGATGGTAAAAAATGTACTGAGCTAAGACACTGGAAAGAATGGCATCCCAAGAAGTTATTTTTAGATGGGTCTGGATGGTGTGGGGAGGAGGAAAGAGAGAAGGTATCAATTTCTGAAAAACATGAGCTTGTTCCTCCTCCCAGACTGACTGCCACCACCTGTTGTAAGGAGGATTTAATGCTTGGCTGCTGGGGGGATTGGAATAAATGCCCAGAGTGGAAAGATTGTAGGTCCATGAGATGGTGAGAACATTTTCATCTCAAGAGCAGAGGTTTGTTCATTTTCAAGGAGGAGGGGACCCTAAACAATCTTGAGAGGCTACAATATCAGAATTAAATTTTTAAAAGAATTATTATTAAATTTTGTTTTCAGTACATCATACAAAACTCAGTCTGCTCTTTCCCAGATCCCTGGAAACTTGCAATTCTAATTAGATTTGAGCTGATCAGCCAATCAACCAACATTTGTCATGCTTCTGCTAAATGCTTAGTGTTTTGCAAATCTGTGGGATTGCTGGAGGAGAATAAAACAGTCCCTACCTTCTAGGTGGTTTACATTCAATTGAAGAAAACGGTGTGTGTATCTTTTTTTTTTTTTTAATTAAAGCTTTTTATTTTCAAAACATTCACACAAATAATTTTTCAACATCCACCCTTGCATAGCTTTGTGTTTCAGACCTTCTCCTCCTTCCCCCCATCCCCTCCTCTCAATGGCAAGCAATCCAACATGTTAGTGTATATCTTTTTTAAAAATTCAAAATTCATAATGTAAACAGGAACAATTTTTTTTAAAAACCCACTGTTTTGGCCCTTTACAACTAGGCCCATTCCTCCTTTTTCAGTTTTCTTCACACCACTTCTCCCCTTCCCCAACCTTACCCCCTCCAATCCCAATGACACTGATCTTGCTGGTTTGCCATCTCCAGACATCTAGTGTTACTTTCTCTTTATTAATTTCTCTCTATTCTTTCTAATAATTAATTTTGTCCTAATTAATTAAACTTCCTACTTATCTCTTTTAATAATTTTCTGTTTATCTTGTTTGTACAAAGTTGTTTGCACATTGTCTCCCTATTAAGAGAGTAAATGCTTTGAGAGCAGGGAATGATTTTTGCCTTTCTTTGTATCCCCAGCACTTAGCATCACACTTGGTCCCTCATAGGTGTTTACTGTCTGACTGAAAGTCAATTTGTAGCATCAGGAAAGGCCTCTTGGAAGAAATGAAGCTTGCTTTAAGTCTTGAGGGCCCTAGAATATTCATTAAATAAACATTTATTAAGTACCTAATACATACCAGTAACTGTACTTAGTGCTAGAGATAGTAAGAAAGGCTGAAAACTGAAGTCCCTGCCTGTAAGTTTACAAATTAACAGAGGAAGAAAACTATAGTATAAACAAGCTAGTTGGGGGGGGGGGGGAGAGAAGAATTAATTAACTGAGAAAAGACACTAGAGGAATATGGAAAGATTTCCTGCAGAAGAAGGGATTTTAGTGGAGGCTTGATGGAAATCAGGTGATGGAGATGAAGAGAACATTCAAGACATGGGGGACAGCCACAGAAAATGTCCAGAGCTGAGAAATGGAGTATCTTATTTCTGGAACAACCAAGAGGCCATTTTCCTGGTTCTAAAAGGATATGTCAAGGAGTAAAGTATAAGAAGACTGGAAAGGTGGGGTAGAGGAAATTATGAAAGACTAAATGAATGCTAAACAAAGGATTTTGTATTTGATCCTCGAGGGCAATAGGGAGCCATTGGAGTTTGAGTAGGAGAGTGACCTGTGCTTTGGGGAAAATCACTTTGGCCAATGAATGGAAGGTAGATTGAAATGAGGAGAAATGAATGCAGGATGATGGGATTCTACCCCACTGTAGTGGCAGTATTATGGAGAGAAGGGGGAATATTGGGGAGATTTAGCAAAAATAAAATCAACAGGCCTTAACAATAAATTGTCTCAGTTTCTTCATATATAAAATGGGAATGAGATCATCTACCTTGCTAGATTGTTGTGAAAATTAAATGAGATAATAATTGTACAGCAAGAATGTGTGATGATCAATTATGAAAGACTTGATTCTTCTCAGTGGACCAAAGCAATCTTAATAGACTCTGAATAGAAAATGCCATCTGCATCCAGAAAAAGAATGTCTTATGGAGATTAAATGTAAATCAACATATGCTAGATTCATTTCTTTTTTCTGTTTTGTTTTTCTCTCACATGATTTTTAACTTTTGCTCTGATTTTTCTCTTTCAATATGATTCATAAAGCAATGTGTATTAAAAATAAATAAAATTTTTTTTAAAAATGAGATATTTGTGAAACCTTTTGTAAACTCAAAATCTATTATTAATAACTACATAATAGTACAAGGTTACTTTTTTTCAAATCCATTGCACTGGGGTATCTCTGAAAGGAGTATGTTAATAATTATTATTATCATAATTATAATAATACTCTTTTGCTTGTGTAGTATGTTGTCTATTGTACTATTGTCACCATATTATACTTGTAAATATTATACTTGTAAACAGTTTTTTTTTAGCAAAAGTGTAATTACACATACCTCTATTAAATTCCATCTTGTTACATTTAGCTTAGTTTTTCTATCCTATCAAGTACTTTTGCAAACCTTGACTCTGTCATCTAGTGTGTTAGCTGTCTTTCTCAGTGAGAACCAAGTGCAAATCTCATGCAGATTTGATAAACACGCTTATTTAAGTAACACAAAACCAGGAAAAGATTTGTTGAGCACTTCACTGAAGACCTCCTTCCAAATTGAAATTAAACTATACTATTTAAATCTGGTCATTGAGCCATTTCTAAATCTATCAAGTTTTTTTTTTTTTTTTTTTAAGCCCACTTTTTTCCACCTTTCCACAAGAAGAATTTGAGCTACTTTATTAATTACTTTGCAAAATCTAGGCAAATGCTAAGTACAGCATCCTTTCCCCTTTCCTATCTAATGCTTTAATACTACTTTCAAAATGGAAGCAAAATTAAATTATTGCCTGTTTTTTTTTTTAATTTCTTTTTTTCATTACGAACTTGAACAAATATTTTCTTTGTAAAAAAAAAAAAAAAAAAAAAGCAACCAGAAAATGAGAATTGTATTTGAAACTATAGAGCTCTATTACATACAAATTTTTAAAAACATATATTAAATTTAGAATGAAACACTGTCCAACTTGTCTGCATGTCCCTAGTGAACCTCCCTCTTCTCTCTTAATATTTCCACCTCTCCTCTATCTCTCTTTTCTCCTCTTCTGATGCTTAATTGTGAGTTCCACTAGGGAACTTTTCTTCTTCCTTATTAATTGCTAAACCCGCTTTCCTTGCTAACTCCTCTTGGAATTTCAACCAGCTCTTAACAGCATAATAAAATCTTAGCCCCTTGGGGACAAAAAAAAAAAGGGAAAAAAAAACAGTCCCATTAGTCTTTCCAACTGAAGCAAGAGATCCCTTTTTCTACTGAGTTACATTTTACTTTCTTCTTCCAACATCTTACCCCATTATACTCCCTGAAGATTCAGAAAATCAGGAAAAAATAGTGGTTACCTGCCATTCTGCTCCATCTGTCTCCACCCCTGGCTATATTTAACTTCTCACCTCAACTCCTTGTCAAGTGCTGCAGCCCGTTGCATACTTCTTGGCTTAACTTCTCTTGCCTAACTTGATTTTTTTTTTTTTTTTTTTCTTTTTGAACCTGTACTTACTTACCATTCTTTCAACCTGGAAAACCCCTTTCTGTGTCACCACCCCAGCTTTCATCCATTCAAAGATCTGTCTTTCTCTGTTCATTTTCTTCACCTTTTCCAAAATCTGGTTCTAAAGTAGCTTTCTTCAGGAATTTGTCCACCCAAACGCTCACTTTTCTTTATTTCACACCCTCTAAGGATATACATATCTAACATGTACTATATTACTGAGCATGAGCCTAGACTCCTTTTCTCCAGTGGTTTCCTTTTTCATTTCCCCAATGAGATTTACATTTCCCTAGGAATAAGAACTCTGCTTTCCTTATAGATTCATAGACTGTTGGAGCTGGAGTGTACCCTGGAAGTCAACTGGTCCAACCATGATCTATTTTACTAAAGAAGAAACTGAGGTCCAGGGAAGGAAGTAATTTCACTAGCACAAAACTAGTGAAAGAGAAAAGATTAAAAACAATTTTTTTTTTTTTTTTTTTTAGTATTTTAATTTGTTATTTATTTTGGACATTATTTTTTAAGTTTTAAGTTCCAAATTCTCTCTCCTTCCTTTCTACCCCTCACTTACTAGGAAGGCAAGCAATGTATCAGCCATAAAGTGAAATCACATAAAACATATTTTCCATTTCACATTTAAAAACAAGTAAGACAAATAAAGAAGGTGAGAAATATTTCAATTGACACTGCGAGTTCATCAATTTTCTCTCTGGAGGGGGATAGCAGTTTTTTCATTTTGAGTCCTTTGGAGTGGAACAGACAAGATTCAAACTTGTTTTTTTTTCCTTTCCAGGTACCCAGTATAGTGTTCTATTAGTAGTAAACTCTGACTTGCTAATGAATGAATGAAACAGTAAAGAAGTGGATGAATGAGATGTAGAAAGAATAAATGAGTGAATGAATAAATCAAATTAACAAGTATTTATTAAGCACTTACCGTGGACAGGCATTCTGCTAAATGCTGGGCCTGAAGATAAATAAATAGATACATAAATGGTTAAAAAAATAAAAGGCATAAAAACAATCCTTGCATTCTAGGAGCTCATAGTCTAATTGAAGAAAGACATTATGTAAACAATAATGGACAAACCTGCTAAAGACTAGATAAACTGGAGATAATCTCTGAGGGAAGAGATTAAATCACTGAGATTAAGTATTGCTGAGAAGGAGGTTTTACCGAAGGTAGAATTTTAGCTGAGACTTGAAGGAAGCCAGAGAAGACAGTAAGTAGAGATATGGAGGAAGAGAATTGTAGGCATGGGGGACAGTCAGTGAAAATGCCCAGAATGGAGAAATGGAATGTGGGAGGAACAGCAAAGCCAGTGTCCCTGGATTACAGAACATGTTCAGGCAATAAGGTATAAGACTGGAAAGATAGGAAAGGGCCAGGCTTTGAAAAGCTTTAAAAGCTAAATAGAAGATTTTATGTTTGAAAACCTATGTCTAAAGAGAATAAAATCATGCATATCCTTTGATCTAACAACACTACTACTAGGCTTGAATCCTCAAAAAGATTTTTTAAAAAAGAAAAGGGACCTATCTGTACAAAAATATTTATAGCAGCTCTTTTCTCAGGGCAAAGAATTGGAAATTGAGGGGATGTTCATTAATTGAGGGAATGACTGAATAAATTGTGGTATGTGATTATATGGAATATTATTTTTGCATAAAAAATGATGAATAGGATGCTCTCAGAAAAATCTGGAAAGTCTTTAAGCAAAGTGAAATGTACCATGTACAAAATAATAACAATATTGTGAAATGATTAGCTGTGAATGACTTTGACTATTCTCAGCAATACAATGATTAAAGACTACTCTGAAGAACTTATGATGAAGAATTCTGTCCACACCCAGAGAAAGAACTCATTGTATCTGAATGCAGATTGAGACATGATCTGTGGGTTTTTTTCCAACATAATTTTTATGGAAAGTTTTGCATAACTTCACATGGGCCTTCTTAAGGAAAGGGGGAGGAAGGGAGAGAATCTAGAACTCAAAAGCTTAAAAAACATGAAATTTTTTTACTTATAACTGGGGAAAATAAAAACATAAAAAAAAAAGATTTTATATTTGATCACAGAGGGAATAGGAAGCCACTATAATGTACTGAATAGAGACATCATATGGTCAGACCTGCCCTTTAAGAAAATCATTTGGACTGCTGATTGGCAGCTGACCTGAAGGAGAGAGAGAATTGAGACAGGAGGAACTTAAGCGTCAATGAATGAAAATTATTAATGAATGAAAGAATGAATGAGTGGATAGAAGGATAAATTATATTAGTAATGAAAGATGGATGAATATCCCATTCAAATAAATGAGGAAGTTTTTTTGGGGGTGGTTGAGTTGGGCATCTGAGCTCCCTAGACTCACTAGGGCCATCAGACCTAGATGACCATCACAAGGATGCTTTTGCAGGTGCTGTGGAATTATCCCGGCGGAGCCCTGTGGCCTCATGGATCTGTGCCATGCTTTATTGCTTTGGGAGTTACATCCTGGCTGATCTTCTGCTTGGGGAAGCCCCGATCGATTATTTCAGCAATAACTCCAGTGTACTCCTGGCTTCAGCAGTTTGGTAAGCCTTCCTTTGGAAATAGATCTTGCTTGAATAAGAGGGAAGGCTGGCCATAATGTGCATGTAGCTCTTCCCAGAGCTATCACCCAGGCAATCCTTGAATGTTAACTAACAAAGGATGGCAGAGATGAGAGGGCTCATACCCATACATCATGAGCAGAGAGAACGAGATAGTATAGAGACTCAAGAGATGCTACTTGAATTGAGCTGAGCCTTAAAGGAAGCTTTTGTTGTTGTTTTTCAGTTGTCTCACTCTTTGTGAATTCCATTTGGGATTTCCCTGGGAATTTGAGGGAAATCCCATTTGAGATTTTCTTGACAAATATATTAAAGTGGTTTGTTATTTCCTTTTCTAGTCCATTTTAGAGATAAGGAGACTGGGGTAAACAGGGTGAACTGACTTGCCCAAGGTCACAAATCCAATAAGAGTCTGAGATCAGATTTGAACTCATGAAAATGAATCTTCCAGGTTGGGCACTGTAACCCACAGTGCCATTTACCTAAAGGAGGGCTAGGTTTTTGATAAATGAGGAAAATGACGGGAGACATTACAGTTGGAGGAAGGAGAATGAGCAAAGGTATATAAATAGGAAAAAATAAAGTTATGTCAAGTAATAATGAGAGAAAATGCCAGGCTAAAAAACCTGAAATTATTAGAAGGCAATGAATGGCACTGGTAAACTCTTGAACAAAGGAGTAATCTTATAAAAAAGATAAACTTGATTATGGGGAGTATGCAAGGCAGGGGTGGAAGGGGAAGATGCTGTAAACAAGAGAATGTCTTCTCTTTCTCTTCCAGCTCTCACATTTACTTCAATAAATTGACATAATTCGATTTAAAGCTAATCATATTCCTTACTGTTCAGATTGACATGAGAAGGGTTAGGGGGGAGTGAGAATAGGTTTGATGTCTTTCAAATGTTGAATGCTGCCTTCCTTGCAGGTACATGATTTTCTTCTGCCCCATGAATCTCTTTTATAAATGTGTCAGTTTCCTACCCGTGAAGCTCATTTTTGTGGCAATGAAGGAGGTGGTAAGAGTACGAAAGATTGCAGTTGGGATCCATCATGCCCATCACCACTATCATCATGGGTGGTTCATCATGATTGCCACAGGGTGGGTCAAAGGTAAGTCCACTGGGCATGCCATGGAACCCCTCCCATCACACTTGAAGCTATAAGTGGGCAATTCCAAGGGGGACCATCACATTCAGAACAGCCAACTGTTCTATAGAATAGTAGTGTTCTTATCTTCTTTTAAAAAATGAATTAGATACTTTATTGATATTGTTTTTAAAAAATTATAGTTGAATTATTTTCTGATGACTTCCCCTATTATTGGACCCTTTCTTATGACAAAGAATTACAATCAGGCAAAACAAATCAGTAAAATGGTCATATCTGACTATGTATCTCTGTTAATCCTCTAAAATCTTTATTGGTCACTGACTACAACAGTCAGTTCTATCTTTCAGTGTTTTTCTTTTATGTTATTGTAGTTACTGTGTAAATAGTATTCTTCAAAAGACTCACAGTTTTGTTGGGTCTAATATAGAAGGCAAACTGTTCCACATCACTTGGTAATCAACCTTCTGGTGATTCAGTTATTCAATAACTACTTAAACACCTATCAGGTGTTGTGCTAGACACTGGGGATACTAAGACAGAAATAACAGTACCTACCTTCAAGGTGCTTCTTTTCTGCTGGGAAAAAGCAAACAAGTAAGCACATACAAAATATAAACAATGACAAGTTTCTTTGTATTGATTTAGGTGGACCATTTGGACCATATTGCCCATCTCTACATATGAAGCCTATCCCTCTGTGGAGGTTTTCCTACTTCTTTAGTTTCATGGGCATAATCTTTTGGGGGAAAAAAAAAATTGTGGTTTTTTTTTTTTTTTTTCAATTAACAAAAAAAAATTACCTACATTCAATCTATTCCAACCCCTCTCCACCATACACATACACATATAAAACACTAGTCACAAATATGTATAGTTGAGCCAAACAAATTTCTATCAAGTCATGTCCAGAAAGTAATATTTTCATTCTGACCTCTGAGTTCATTGCCTCTCTTTCATTGCATAGATAGTATAATTCATCATCAGTTCTTTGGATTTGTGGTTGGTCCTTGCGTTCATCAAAATTTTTTAAGTCTTTTAAAGTTGTTGTTTGTCTTGACAGTTATTGTTATTGTCTAAATTGTTTTCCTGGTTCTTCTCCCTTTACTCTGCATCAGTTCATATAAATCTTCCCAGGTTTCTCTGGAATTATCCCTTTCCTCATCTCCCTGGCATAGTCTTGAAGAACTTTGGGCAAGCCCCAGGAAATGATGAGGCATGAAGAAGGACCTTGTTAAAGAATAATATCCGAAAGTCTCATATTTATATTGTGATGGCAAAGGAGAAAAGGGTACTTGGTTTGGGAAGTGCCTAGATGATTATTAGAATGATAGGGTGGTTGATTAATAATCTATTTCTGAAATATGTGTAAATTGAGACATCTCCATTTCAAGTGTTCTTACATACTATTTGTAGTAGAGTCTTCCAAGCTCTTCTTGGTCTGATCAACCATAACAAGATGCATTATATGTTGATCATAAAATAGTGATGTCAATTTGATCCTCTTCCCTTATGAAGGACAACAACCAATTCAATCAATGGTCATGGTTGTATTGATTTGATCTTGTATTAGAATATGATTAGTTGTCTGGGAGCTACAGAGGAGTTTTCAGGAGGGAAGGGATCAAAGTTACCAAGGAAGACTTCGGGGAGGAAGTGGCACCCAAATGGGGACCTTTCAAATAAAAGGATTTCAGTAGACAGAGATGTGGGCGGGGAGTCTGATCCAGGCAGGTGTTGGGAGACACTCCTTTTGGAAGAGAAGGCAGGACTATTGTCACATTCTGGAAGTGGTCTAACATTTTACTGTTGCACAGGTTCAGGTGTGGCGCTGATGTCCAACTTTGAGCAGCTGCTCCGTGGAGTCTGGAAGCCAGAGACAAATGAGATTCTCCACATGTCCTTGTAAGTCATTGATATTGTTCGGCACTTCCTCTTTCACAGTCAAGATGTTAGGAAATCCAAGTTATTACCGTTTTTATGGATGAGGAATCTGAGCCCAAACAAGTCAGCCACTTTGTCTGAGGTTATCATCAGAGTTTCGGGGGTCTCTGGGTCTTTAAGTTACAGTCAGAGTCATCCTCAGAGTCTTGAGAGGGTCTCCAGGTCTTTAAGTTACAGTCAGTTTCTCTCTGCCTAGATTAGATGCCTGTGTGAAAAAATGAAAATGAGTGAAGTGTCCAGACACTTAATAAATTCTGATTGAATTGAATTGAACTCAGATCAGCTCTATCTACCTCTGGATCACAGGCAGGTAGCTGGGGAGTCTTGTTCACTGAATCCTGAAGTAGAAGTCAGAAAGAGCTGAATTTGAATTCTGCCTCTGATACCGGTCATGTGATCCTGTTGTAAATCACTTAACCTCCTATTCCCATAAAATGGGATTGTTGTGAGGATCAACTGAGATAACATCTATAAGAGCCTCATAAATTTGCCTCTTAAATGCTACTCTGTCCCTGCTTGAAGAAATCTGAGAGTTCTAGAGCCTTCATTTCAGAGTGTTGAAATGCCTCATGCTTGGTAAAGGCTGGATTGGAGAAGGCTGTCCTGTTACACAGAAAGCACCAAGGGGCATGGGATGTGCCTAGTGCAATTGTATGAGGGCCCCACTCCAAGAACATGAGATGAAATGCAGCCGTCTCCAATTACGTTCCAGCTGAGGGAGGACACGGGGACTCACCACGGTTGGAAAGGAATTTAGAAAATAGAACATAGAATATCATGGCTGGGAGGCAAAAGGAGCTTTGTATTTTGCTAGGTATTGGACCAAGTGCTTTACAAATATCTTATTTGATTCTCAAAACAACTCAAAGACATAGGTGCTATTATTATCCAGATTTACAGTTGAGGAAACTGAGGCAAGACAGAGAGTAAGTGATCTGCCCAGGCTCACACAGCCAGGAAGTGTTAGAGGCTAGATTTGAATTCCAGTCTTGCTGTCTTCAGGTTAGCACTCTCTTATTCCACTGTGGTCTAGAGCACTGAGTGTCAGAGCTGGGAGGGCCCTTAGAACACAGCATGTCAGAGCTAGGAGGGTCATTAGAACACAGGAGGTCAGAGCTGGGAGGGCCCTTAGAACAGGGAATGTCAGAGCTAGGAGGGTCATTAGAACACAGGATGTCAGAGCTGGGAGGGACCTTGGAATGTAGGACAGGGAACTCTTAGAACAGAATATTAGAGCTGGATTAGACCTGATACAGCTCCTTCATTTTATTGATGAGAAAACTACAGAGAGTTGACATTCAATGTTCTAAGTTACTGTTTATTTCTAGTGTTCAATATTCTCTGTCTGATGTGTTCTAGTTCTAAAGTTGTTTTTTTTTTTTGTTGTTGTTGTTGTTTTGGTGTTTTTTTGTTTTGTTTTGTTTTGTTTTGTCTTGGACTGAAGTCCTCTGCCTGACTGAGGTGGAGGAAGGGGAGTGGTAGGATGGTAGGGTAAGGGAAAGGGGACCAGCACACTGAGACTACACTGTGGATGCTGGGATGCTTTCTGTATCTAATAAAGCCCTGGCTCTTATTTCTTTTCTAGTCCAACCAAAGCCAGCTTATATGGAGCCATTCTTTTCACCCTTCAGCAGACCCGCTGGCTTCCCATTTCTAAAGCTAATCTCATCTTCTTCTGTACCCTGTTCATGGTATCTTGTAAGGTAAGAGGCTGGTGGGGATGCTATAAAGTGACTACGATAACCCGATGATTAGAGAATTCTTTCTCTGCAAGTAGCAAGAACCCTAATCTGAACAACAACTAGGAATCCTGGCCCCTGGGAAGATTCGATTTTGGAAAGGTACATTAAGAATTAGAGGCAGGGTCTTTTGCCTTACTGGGAGAGCAGTTAGATGATTTAATAGACAGAACCCTGGGCCTGGAATCAGGAAGACCTAAGTTCAAATGCTGCCACATATTCATACAAGTTGTATGACTTTAACATCTACCTGCCTTAGTTTCCTCATCTATAAAATGGGAACAATAATTGCATCTACCTCCCAGGGTGGTTGTGAAGATAAAATGAGAGAAAACTTGTAGCAAACGTTAAAGCACCATGTATTTGATATTATCTATTGTTATTATTAAACATATCCCTCTTAGCCTTCAAGGAATCTATGCTCTAGCAGAGGACACAATTCTTACACACATGAAATTGACTCTACAAATAAGGATATATTCCATAAGTCTTCAGACATGCTTTATGATTGTTAAGTACTGTAGGAAGCTAAAAAAGAAAACAATCACTAAGTATCTGTTTTGATCACCAAGTATCTATTTTTATTTAAATGCATAAAACATTTTAACAATCTTTCAGCCCCTTCTATGGAACTCAAGATTCCTTGTTGGTTATTTTCATTCAATTTTCCTTTTATGTAATTAGTCACTGTGCCAGGAACTATGCTAGATACCCGATCTACAAAGACAAAAAATGAAATAGCCTCTGCTCTCAAGGAATTTCTATTCAGTAGGAAGAGACTACGTTTAAATAAATAAGTGCATACATAATGTATGGATGGGGTCTGAACTGTGTTCATCCAGGTGAGAAAAGTTCTTCTCAAGTGCTGATTGGTACCTTCTGCATGAAAATTGCCCAGAGCCCTGAAATTTCTTTTTATTTTCTTTTCCTTAACTAAATTTAAATTTCTTTTTATTTATTTCTTTTTTTATTAATTTTATAATTTCTTTAACTTTTTTTCTTAATTACATGTAAACAAACATTTTAAGTATATTTTTATTTTTTATTATTATAGCTTTTTATTTACAAGATATATGCATAGATAATTTTTCAGCATTTGACTCTTGCAAAACCTTCTGTTCCAACTTTTTTCCTCCTTTCCCCCCACCTCCTTCCCCTAGATGTCAGGTAGTCCAATACATGTTAAATATGTTTAACATACTTTTAAAATATTTTTAGTTCTAAATTCTGTTCCTCTTCTCTTTCTTCCTTGAGAAAGCAAGCAATTTGATAAAAATTATGCATGCATAATTGTGTTAAACATTTCCACCTTAACCATCTTGCCAAAGAAAATGCATATCAAAAAATAATAATAGTAAAGGAAATTTTAAAAAAAAGTGGACTTTAATCTGCAGTCAAACCTCATCAGTTACTTAAATAAACTTGCTAATTTGATGTGATTGGTTGTTCTGCTCAGGGGAAAGTGTTTTTTGTTTAAATCTTCAAACCATATAGCTAAAAGAGACTCTATTTCTTTTATTGTAACCCTTTCCCTTTCTTTTTTTCCTCTGTGGGTTTCATAACATTTTGCTCTGAGGAGAGTGAAGCTCTTGTGGGCTCACTTAAATAAACTTACTAATTTGGTATGATTGGTTGTGTTGCTCAGAGGAGTGTTTTTTATTTAAATCTTCAAACTATATAGCAAAAGAGGCTCCATTTCTTTCATTGTAACCCTTCCCCTTTCTTTTTTTCCTTTGTGTGTTTCATAATATTCTGCTCTGAGGAGAGGGGAGCTCTTGTGGGCCCATTTAGCAGAGGAATGGAATATTGACTGGGGACAAAACACTGAATTCTATAAAAGGAAGGGAGAGGTATGGAGGGAGGTCCTATGAGATTGGCTGCCTAGAAATTTTCTGCTATGGCTTATTCTTCAGTTCCAGTAACCTAAAATGACCTCCAAATCATATTCCTCTATCTCTCCTCCTCTTTCTCCTCCCCTTCTCCCATTCCCTATCACAGGTGTTCCTGACAGCTACACATTCTCATGCGTCCCCATTTGACACTATCGAGGGCTTCATCTGTCCTGTGCTCTTTGGTTCTGCCTGGGGGGGCCATGGGGACCATCACCATGATGACCACGATGTCCACGGGGGCCCATCTTCCCTTCATGGCCCTCAGCCTCCAGCCAAATCAAAGGAGGAGCTGAATGAAGGCTCCAGAAAAAGAAAGGCCAAGAAGGCAGAGTAAATGAAGAATCTGCCCCATGTGACTGGTGGCCAAAGAGAGAGTCACTTCTGAGCTGCATGAGAAATATACCCATGTCACCCGAGCCCTGACAGGCTCTATCCTAGACTTGTACAAGGGAGAAGGAATCTAAGCGACTGCCCATTGTGCCTCTATTATTTCCATCAGGGACCCCTATTTTCAGGGGCTTGCCCATGAGGTATGGAAAGCCCTTATAGGCTCAAAGGGAGAATTCTAGCCCAAAGCCAGCCATCTTGCTAGGAGGCTTTTTCTCTCTCTCTCTTTTTTTTTCCTCCCTTTAAAGAAAAGCTATTTTGGGAAATCGTTTTAAGTTACTGTGGGAATCCAGGAACGTGATTCTGCCTGATGTCTCTTTAGGATTCCTGGCATTTGAAAACTCCTTTTTATTTTAGATTAATTTGTTTTGAATCCAAGAATGAAAGAGCAAGGGAGGAAAAAAAAAAACAAAAACACCTTAAGATGATTGGGCTCATAATAGTGTCTTTTTGAATTGACGTATGAGAAAGAAAAATAACTTGAACTTTGAGAAGGGAACTCGATGGCTAAGTATCCTATCCAAGCTGGAGAGAAATCTATGGCCTGTTACTTCTGAGCCAGACCTGGAGCTGCTCATTCACTTTAGACCCAGGTTAGTTTTCAGAGAATTCTTTTTTGGGAATATCTGGGGGACTAAGATTTCCCAGATGGCCAATGTTAATGCTAATGACTTTTGATGTTCTCTTAGATTTCCCTGAAAACTTAGGATCAGAATGGAATTTGAGCTGATTTTTAATTGAGCTTTTTGATTAATCAAGAAGCTTGGCATCCACTCAGCATGTCTCTCTTGGGTCAGCTGGCATATATGAGGAGATGGGAAAAGCAAATTCCCCAGTCTTAGATAGCACATTATGTCACTGTGTCCTCCCCACTCTAGCCTTTGGCTAGTTCGGCTAGATCATAGTTAAGTTCTGATCCTGGCTTTGGGAAGCTCCTGAGGCTTTTCCAAGTCAGGTTCTTGGGCTGGGGGAATGATATTCCCATCCAAACTCCCTGAATCTCCTGAAACTGAGCACCAACGGGGTAATAAGCAAGCTGAGGCTGCTGGGACCCTAAGCTGCTCATCTAGAACTGAACCTATAACTGTGGAGGATGCAGTCTGTCTTTTGTCATTTAAATGGAAGGTTTTTAGGCCCAACACCATGGCTGGGATATTATTAGAAGACCTAATATTGGGAGAAATTCTAGGATTAAATAGGTCAATTGCAGTGAGTTTGGGAAGTGCCTTAGCCCAGGTGAATTGCCTCCCCCTACTCCCTACTGTGAAGTCAGGCAGCAGGGTCTGATGTCGCCTCTTTTAATAGCATCATGTTTTGACAAACCTGTTCCTGGATGACTATAAAGGGCTCCATGTAAGGGGGTGATGTTTTATAGACAAGCCACAGAATAAAAGCATTGTGAGGTAATTTAGAAGCTTCCCTCCCTTCTTCCCAGATCTTTTCACATTTCAGGTCCAAGGAAGTCAGAAGACAAGGAGAAGATGATGTCACCTTTGGGCTTATTTTATTTATTTTCCAGGTGTGTGTGTGTGTGTGTGTGTGTGTGTGTGTGTGTGATATACACATTAAAGATATCCAACTAACTCCCATCACTAGTGAACCTGAGAACTACTCCCATCATCTAAGAGGAATCTTATGAGTTTCTGATATTCCTTATTAAGGCTCTCTCAGTGTTTATTTTGTGTAGTAGCCTAGCCAAGAACAAGAAACACATTTTAGGTTTCTTTATTTGTAAAAAAAAAAAAAAAAAAAAAAAAATTTAAAATGAGGCTGTTGTATTGTATGACCTTCACAGTCTTATAGAGCTCTCTATCTGTATCATATATCTATGGACCCTATTGTGTGGGAAGGTAGCGACCACTGGAACAATCACTGAGTACAGTAAAAAGATTACTTCTTTCTCATGAGAAAGGGAGCATAATCTCTGACACACAAAGCATGGTTTGAGAGAGAAAGACACATAGCCAGGATAGAAGTAGTCCCTCTAGCTCTTTTTCTCATTGCCTGGGGTTTCTAAAGAGCAGTTTCTAAAAATGTGAGATAAGAAAATCTCATTTAGGTTATCAAATGCTTAAAAGGGTAGATTGTTTTCCACTCAGTATAGCTCCATTCTAGAAAGGGAAGATAACAGTGAAAAGCTGGGGCAAAGAATAAAAGATTATTTTCAAATCTCAGGGTAGGGTACCACCCTTGAATACAAAACCCTGTCCCGGCCCCAAGTAGCTTACAATCTTACAATCTTGGGAAGAGATAACCTCTACCCCTGACTTCCCTCCAACGTCCCCGTGAGTTTTAACCTTCCAATTCAAATCCCCTTTCTCCAATTTAATTTTCATAATTGTGGAAACCAAATAAATGCCCACCATCCATCTCTTACACTATGATGAAGCATATGCCCACCCCTACAAACTTTGATGTGCCAGGATAGATTTTTTTTTTTCCCCATGGTCATGGACTCTTAGAATTAAAAATGACCCTAGAGGTTACCCAGTGCAATCCTCTTGTGCTATTGCATGAATCTCCTAAGTAAATGCCATAGAAATAATGTCAACATTGGAACCCCATCAAATCCAATCTAGTGAGCAGTTATTAAGTGTCTACTGTGTTTCATGGCCTCCGCTAGATGCTGGACATAAAAAGACAAAATGAGAAAGAAGCCTTGACTTCAAAGAGCTTACATTCTACTAGGAGATTTAATACTTCAATAATGCAACAAACATTTATTAAATTCTCACTGCATGCAAAGCCTGGGAGATAAAAACAGAGTTCAGAGAGTTGGAGGGCTGTCAACGTTAACATTTTCAATTCAGCTAGCTTTTATTAAATAGCTATTATGCTTCAACCACTGTGATATCTGGGGACAGACAAACAAAAGAAACATTGGCTGCTGGGAGCAAGAATTTATACTTTTCAATAAATTCTGTTGGTGTGTAAAAATGGAAGATTTTGATAAGAGAGGGTATGCTGATTACACCCACTCCAAGTGGATGTGAGAGGAATATTCCTAGCCTGGGAGATAAAGAGTGCAAAGACCCAAGAATAAATGTCAATTTGGAGGGAGGGGCAAAGAGCTTCCTCTCTTTCCACCTTCCATCAGCCTCCTACATATTCTTCATTTCAGTGCCATCGGCCCCCTCACTCTTCCTAGAACTAGAACCTCCCTCTCCCAACTCCAGGTGTTGTCACTTATTTCCCAGATTTGGAACTTTCTCCCTCTTCATCTCTGCCTTCCAACTTTCTTCAAGTTTTAGCCAAAATCCCACCTTCTGTGAGAAGCTTTCCAAGACCTGCTTAAGAATAATACCCTTCCTCGATTGATCATATCCAACTTAACCTCTGTGTGTGTCTCTGTGTTTGTGTTTGTCACCTCATTTCTTGAAAGCTTGTGTTTAATCATTTCAATTGTGTCTGACTCTTCATGACCCCATCTGGAGTTTTCTTGACAAAGATACTGGAATACTTTGCCATTTCCTTCTTTAGTTCATTTGGAGATGGGGAAACTGAGGCAACAGTGACTTGCCCAGGTCACCCAGATAGTGAATGTCTGAGACAGGATTTGAACTCAGGAAGATGAGTCCTGACGACTCCAGGCCTGGTACTTTGTGCCCTATGGTGCTCCCTGGCTCCTTGGTCCTCGGCAGCAGAGACTGTCTTGCCTTTCTTTGGATCCCTCATGTTCAGAACAATGTCTGCCACTGTGAAAAGAAATGGAACCTGGGCTGCCTGGAGAGTTTTTAAATGCCAAGGGTGATATTTTATCATGAGAAGACATAGAATCTGGTGAAAGAAGGCACCTTGAGATTACTGAGTTCAACATCTCCATTTTACAGATGAGGAAAACCAAGACCTAGCTACAGAAAGAAAATAATCTGCTCAAGGTTACTGAAAGCAGAATCATTATTTGAATACAGTTCAACTACTGAGTCCAGATTGTGTACTCTTTCAACCTAGGCTACTGCTCCTCCTGGGCCTTGGAACATTCATTTAAGCGCTTATTTTGAGCCTTTTTACAGGAGCATAGAAGGCTGAGAGGGGCCTGGTATAGATATAGACATGGACATAGTCATAGATATAGACACAAATAAAGACAAACACAAAGACATAGACATGGATATAGACAGAGACAGAGACACAGATAAAGACATATATATAGACTTAGATACAGATAAAGACAGATATAGTCATAGACATAGACACAAAGACATAGACATGGATATAGACAGAGACATATAGAGACAGATAAAGACATATATATATAGATAGATATAGATACAGATAAAGACAGACATGGACATGGATATAGACAGAGACATAAACACACAGATAAAGACAGATATATAGACATAGATACAGATAAAGACAGACATAGACATGGATATACACACAAATAAAGACATTGACATGGATATAGACACAGATAAAGACATATGTATAGACTTAGATCAGATAAAGACAGACATAGTCATAGACATAGATACAAATAAAGACAGACATGGATATAGACAGAGACACAGACATAAACACAGATAAAGACATATATATAGATAGATAGATAGATAGATAGATATACACAGACACAGATGGAGACACAGACACAGATAAAGACATAAAGATAGATATAGATGTAAATATTGGACTAGCTATAGAGGCTTGGATCCTGCCTGCAGCTTGACTCCATTCTAGCTATGTAACTATGTTTTCTTTATATTTTAGAAATGAGGCCTTTATCAGAAACATTGGTTATAAAAATTGTTTCTTAGCTTTCTGCGTTCAGTCTAATCTTGGTTCTAATCTAATATGGCTTTATTTGTGCAAATTTTTTTTTCAATAGAATTTTATTTTTTCAAATATAAGCCAAGATAGTTTTCAACATTCACCTCTTCAAAAGCTTGTTGTTCCAATTTTTTCTCCTTCTCCTATCTCTCTTCTCCCAAGACAGCAAACAATGTGATATAGGATAAACATGTACAATTCTTCTAAGCATATCTTCTTATTTGTCATGCTGCACAAGAAAAATCAGATCAAAAGGGGGAAAAAAACCATGAGAAAGAGAAAAAACCCAAGAAAGGTGTTGGTTTTCGGCAGCAGAGGCTGTCTTGCTTTTCTTTGGATCCCTCATGTTCAGCACAATGTCTGCCACTGTGAAAAGAAATGGAACCTGGGCTGCCTGGAGAGTTTTTAAATGCCAAGGCTGATATTTTATCATGAGAAGACAGAATCTGGTGAAAGAAGGCACCTTGAGATTACTGAGTTCAACTAAGACCTAGCTACAGAAAGAAAATAATCTGCTCAAGGTTACTGAGAGCAGAATCATTATTTGAATACAGATAACAACAACAAAGGTGAAAAATATTATGCTTTGATCCACATTCACTTTTTCATAGTTCTCTGTCTGGATGCAGACAGCACTTTCCCATCCCAAGTCTATATGAATTGCCTTGAACCACCTGATTGTTGACAAGAGCCAAGTCCATCCCAGTTAATCATTACATAATCTTATTACTATATACAATGTTCTTTTGATTCTGCTCATTTCACTCAGAATAAGTTCATGTAAGTCTTTCCAGATTTTTCTGAATTATTCTTATAGAATGATATTTCATACACCATAACTTATTTAACCATTCTCCAGTTGATGGGCATCCACTCAGTTTTCAGTTTCTTGCCACTAAAAATAGGGCTGCCACAAACATTTTTGTACATATGGGTCCTTTTCCCTCTTTTATGATCTCTTTGAGATGGAGACATTGCTGGATCAAAAGGTATACATAGCTTTATACTCTTTAGCCATAGTTCCAAATTGTGCAAAGCCTTTTTAATTTAATGTTATCAAAATTATTCATATTACATTTCATCATGTTCTCTATCACCTGTTTGGTCATAAATCCTTCCCTTCTCCATAGATCTGACAGATAAACCATTCCTTGCTCTCCTAATTTGCTCATTTCATCACCTTTTATGTCTAAATCATGCACCCATTTTGACTCTGTCTTGATATGTGGTTAATTATATGACTATGGACAACTTAGTTAACCTCTCTTTGTCTCAGTGAAGTTAAAACTTTTAACTTCAATTGCTGTTGAATCTGTGGAGATAGTCTCCACACCAGAATTCAGAAGTCCTGACTTCTCTTCCTCCTCCCCCAAATCCAAGCTAGAATAGTCTAGAAAGAACATTGGAGTTGATCTCCATTTTGAGACAGATTCAAGGAAAGAAAAGGACTTGCCCTGGATTATCTTGTTTTAATTGGTTCTATATTTATTTCAAATTTCCAGGGATTGTGCTCATTATAAT
This sequence comes from Sminthopsis crassicaudata, assembly GCF_048593235.1. NCBI lineage: Eukaryota > Metazoa > Chordata > Mammalia > Dasyuromorphia > Dasyuridae > Sminthopsis > Sminthopsis crassicaudata. Next base: position 58,666,433 of record NC_133617.1, on the reverse strand, counting down.
AATTTAAACATATGAGAAACAGATCAGTAAGTGTTAAAAATCTGACCCCTGACCAAAAAGGATTAGAAAACCATGGGATTATGCTGTAGCAAATATTCAGAGACCACCTAGTAACTCCCCTCATTTTATAGATGAGCAGACCAAAGGGAATCCATGTCTTTATTATGATCTGCTGTTAGGTTGCTTTTTTTTTTTTTTTTTTTTTTTTCAAATGAACACTCAGTCCTAAAATAGTTTCCTAGTGTGCTCTTGGATCACTGTGACAACTGGACTGACATACATGCCTCCCTCCTGTGTTCTGGGTCTTGCTGTCCTAAGAATGTTCCCAGTCTTCAGCCACTGGGAATGAGAAGAAGATGAGGAGGGGGAGGGGGCACAGCTTTGAGATTCTCTGCTCATGTGTGAGAAATCTGAAGGCCTTTCTGGGTCTAATTTTAGCCTGAGGCTTAATCTCCAGGGGGCCCTCATGGCTCCTGGAATCTAAGAATGTGACAACATGGCGGAGAGATAGCAAACTTCTTGGCTGTTTCTGGTAGATGGGAACAAGCCCTAAACCTAGAGGCAGGAGACATGTCAAATCCTAATTCTGGGTACTGACTCTAAACAAATCATAGGGTTTGTTTTTCTTCTCATCCCAAGATGCTGACCTGAGAGGAAATTTGTGCTTATTCTACTCTGTTTAGCTACTTAAAGAAGGAAATAAACATTTATTTAACACCTATTCTATAATTCCAGGCACTGTGCTAAATGCTTTATAAATATCTCATCTAAGACTAGGAGATATATGCTATTATTAGTCCATTTTACAGATGAGGAAACTGAGGCAGACAGCGATTGAGTGACTTGCCCAAGGTCCTACATCTTCTTTCTTTCTTACTTTTCTTAATTTCTTTCTTTCTAGCATTTAGGGTTAAGTGACTTGCCCAGGGGTCACACAGCTAGGAAGTGTTAAGTGTCTGAAATCATATTTGAACTCTGGTCCTCCTGACTTCAGGGCACCACCTAGTTGTCCCTAGGGTCATTCATCTTGTAAATATCTGAGGCTGAATTTAAATTTCTTAACTCTATGGCCATTGTGTTGTCCACTGTACCTCTGTAAGAGCTTAGTAGTTACCAAATACTAGGTAACTATGCAAAATGCTAGGGATGCATAGCAAGGCAAAACATGAGTCCTGTCCTTAAGAAGCTCCCTTTCTAATGGAGGATATGGTATGGAAACAATGATGTATATTTGGGATATATACAGGACAAATCTCAGAGGAAGGTTCCAGGACTGGGGGTGGAGATAATTCTATTTCCTCTCCTCTCCCTTTCTTCTTAACTTGCTATAATTTATGACTTCATTATTCCACCAAATCTGCTCTTTTTAAGATTACTGATAATCTTCTAAATGCCAAATCAAAAGACCTTTTCTCATCACTTTGCAGCATCTCTCAAATAGGTCCCTTTCTTTTCTTAACACAGCCATCTGGTTACCTCAGGTCTGGACTACTGCAGTAGTGGCTGGTGCCATAGTTAAGTCTCTTTTCTCTCCAATCCAACCTCCATTTAGTAATGTTCCTAAAGTGTAAGTCTGACCATGTCATCCCCTTCTCTATAAACTCCAGTGGCTTCCTTTCATCTCCAGGATCAAATAGAAAACCTATTTGACCTTCAAACCTTTTTATAACCTAAGAGGGGTCTCTTACCTTCCAGTCCTCTCTCACCTCACTCCATTCCTTTACTATGTTATCCAGTGCCATCAGCCTCCTTGCTCTCCCCTGAACAAGATACACCATCTCTCAGCTCGAAGTATTTTCACTGACATTCCTGGAATGTCTCATCCCTGCCTTCCAGCCTCTCCAGCTTCCTTTAAGTTCCAACTAAACTCCACCTTTTACAGTAAGTCTTCCCTAACACCTCTTAATTCTAGTGCCTTCCTTCTGTCCCTAATGCCTCTTAGTTCTAATGTTTTCCTTCTGCTAATTATTTCCTATTTATCCTGTATATAGCTTGCTTTCATATATGTCTATACATACATTATATGTATATGTCCATATGTGTGTGTGTGTATTGTCTATTTTGATTATGTGTTTGCATATTGTCTCCCCATTAGATTGTAAGCTCCTTGAAGGCAGGGACTGAATTTTGCTTCTCTTTATATCCCTAACATTTAGTTCATTGCTTGGCACATAGTCAGTGCTTAATAAATGCTAACTGAGTGAATGACTAGAGACTGAAAGCCCCTTAAGGAAATATTTGAGCTAAATCTTGAACTAGTAATAAAGGAACTAGTAATAAAGTCAGACATCTCAGCATTTTAGCAGAAGTTTATAGGAGCTGGACCCTACTTTATAGTTCATTTTGTTCAACCCTTTCATTTTACAGGTAAGGGACTTGGGACTCAGGTTAAGTGAAACTGGGATATCCCAGGCTCTGTGCTAGGCTTGGGCATACAAAGACAAAAATAAGGTAACCCCTAACCTCTAGGAGCTTACATTCTATTGGGAATACAATAAATAGCACTTACCTCTGCTGTTATTATTATCATTACCATCATCATTGAATTAATATCAGAAAATGGTCACCAAAGAAAAAGAGAGCTTTAGTTTAGGAAGTGAGAGGGATTATGTGTGAATCCCAAAAGCAATCAATCCTGTTCTGTGCCTCTTCTACAAGTGGGAGCATTGATTGGATTCTTCCACTCTGAGTAAGATGTAGAAAGTGGAGCAGCAGGAGGGCAAATGGAAAGATGCCTGTCCTGGTTGTGTTCTAGTGGCCTGGAACATGGCTGGATGGGTTAAAGCATGGTGTGGGACTGGTAGAGAGGGATGAGGGGCAGATGGGTTTACTCACATTCCAATCCCAAGATCACTCAATGGAATTTGAACACAACTTCCCATTATGCCTCATTGCAAACATTCTCTGCTTTGATCTTCACCATAGCTCTGTGAACTAGACAATGTATTTATCAGCATCCCCATAACCTGGGGCTTAGAAGTAGGTCTTGTCCAAGGTCATATAACCTGGAAAGTGGCAGAATCTGGGCTCTCAGCTTATTCTTTTAAAACAGAGCTCTTTCCCTCAGAAGCTTTGTTCTTCAGATACCCATCTAGTAAAAGTCAGATACTCCTGCAAAGAAAATAATACTCATGGAAGAGCCCAGCCCTCAAAGAGCTCTGTTCTAATGAGAGAAACGACATGTACATACAAGCTACATACAAAATAGATGAAGAGATATATCGATGAATATAATGTCAGACGAGAGGGCGTGCCCTCAGAACTCAGGGGAAGAATGGGAATCAGGATTGAGTTTAGTTTTAAAGGAGCCAGGGAAGCTACTCTGGGGTTTATAGCACAGCATACTCATTTCTGGATGGAAGGATTTTCTCCCCTCTGTCTGTGTTTACAATTTAAGTTTTATTTCTTCTATAAAGTTTTCCCAGATGAGGCTTTGCTAATATCACCTTCCATTTGGCTCTTGGGACTCTCTCATTTATAGTCCCTCTAAAAGCTACTACAAGTTTGATCCATTTTGTAGATTAACATGCATGTGAAACCATATTTCTTGAGCCCCCAGGAATGTGTTTACTTTTATTAAGTCAAACAGAGGGCCCAAAGCAAAAGATATAATCAAACAATATAGCAAAATGTGACAAGAATTCTCCTAAACACATGGAGGTATATGTCTCACAGGTCATCACTTGATCAATGTCTATGTGACGCATGCATGGAACACATTTGGCTAGAAACATATTTGGAAGGCACGTGTGACACATGTAGAAAAGTCATTTGGTCATGTAGAGAATATTGTGACTGGGGCGACTCATGCTTCCATTGCTGCTGATATATTCTGAGATGTCCAGTAATCTGGTGGTCATCAGCTGGAACTTTTTTTTTTGGCTAACTGCTTTCTATTGCCATCTACTGGTCTTTTTTGGACTTGTAGCTTTTTTCCAATAAGGCATCAATTCTTTTTGTATTATGAATGCCTTTGGCAGCTGATAAATAAAGCCTATGGGCTTCTTCAAAGAATAATGTTTTTAATTGCAGAAAATAAAATACATAGAATTACAAAGGAAATAAATTCTATTGGTTCTCAAAACATTAAAAAAAGTTAATGAACCCCAGATTAAGAACCTTTGCCTTAAGGCATCTAAGAAACAAACATTTACTAAGTTCTCCCTATGTACCAGCACTGTGCCAAGATCTGGGAATACAAGAACAAGAAAGATAATCTGCCCTCACAGAACTTACATTCTGTTGAGGGAAGACCATACATAAAAGAGGTTGTGTAGGGAGAAGGTTGTGGTCTGTGGCGCCTGGTGTTGAAATCCTAAGAGTCAGAAGGACAGCCAAGAGGGGGAGGAAACATGGTTGGCCTGGGCTCATCCCCAAAATGGAGGCTCTGTAAGGAATTCACCAATGACGAGAAAAGGACCCTCATGCTGTCAACACATTCTGGAAGAATTGGGGCTGTGTAGGAGACAAGGTCTGATAGCTCTACAGATCTCTGGCTATCTCTCACAACTTCCTTTCCAGCCGTCCCTCTCCCTGACTTTCTGACTTGTCTCTGTGCAGTCTCTCTGACTTTTCTGGCTAAACTCTGAGTTATGTTAAGAAACCTAACTCCCATCAGCCTCCTCTACCACTTGCAAGGATCTCTTTTAAATCATCACAGAATTTCTGCTTTGCAAAGCTGTAAAGGAGCCAAGTAAAGCTGGGTTGTAGGGATTCTTTTCAGTTCCATGGCGGGGAACTAAGAGAAATTGTCACATTAAATAAGCTCTGGACAAAACTGAAACGGCCTGGATGGATCCATGCAGCTGGGTGGTACGGTGGATAGAGGTTCCATTGACCTGGAATCAGGAAGACCTGAATTGAAATTTGTCCTCAGACACTTACTAGCTGTGTGACCCTCTCAAGTCAGTTCATTCTGTTTGCCTCAGTTTCCTCATCTATTAAAGGAATCGGAGAAGGAAATGGCAAATCACTCTAGAATCTTTGCCAAAAAAATTCCAAACGAAGAGTTGGACATGACTGAACAATCATAGTCTGATGGAACTATTTTTTACCTTTGTCCAGAATATTTAATTATAAACTCTCTTAGATTTTTCTCTACTCTAATTGTCCAGTTAATCAATAAACATTTATTAGACACCAATGTCAAGCATTTCATCAGTATGATCTTGTTTGACCTTTACAACCACCCTGTAGGTGCTTTTACAGATGAGAAAAAAGTTAAATGATTTGCCCAGCATCACACAGCCAGTAACTTTCCGAGTTGAATTTGAACTCAGGTCTCACTGGCTCCAGGCCCAGCCTATCC